>NW_008235737.1:882436-946802 GCF_000691975.1 Corvus brachyrhynchos | reverse complement strand
GGGACAGACAGTGCCGCGGCAGAGCCCCGGCCATGCGGCTGGAGAAATAAACATCTCTGAAACATCTACCAAGAATCTGTCCGTCCACGTATATTTCCTTTCCACGGGACTCCTGGTTTGATATATGTGTGTTACAGTAATCCCCGCTGCAACATATGTAGTAAACCCATTTTCCTGTGAAGGTATACACAAGAGAAGCTTTTTGAAAAGCAAGGTTGTTTAATTGGAGATGACCTCAAATTAACAGAGGGCTCATCCTGTTTGAAGACTTCATTTTTGGTAGCCATGACTATGTGTATATAGATGTAGAAGGCTTCTGCCCTTCCTACTAAGTAGTTCTAAGACTTTGATGTCAGTCCTTTGGAACCTCTAGAAGGCCTGTAAAAATCCTACTTTGTTTTCTTCTTTCTGGCATCTCAAGGGTGTTGTCTGACAGCACCAGTGCATGCAGTATGGAACTGTTCCGTTAACGGCACCTCTGTAAAACAAAATGTTTTTATAGCTACTTAATAGCACTTATGAGTTATGCCACTGAAGTGATTTCTAGCCCTTAATATCTGGGTATGAAGGTCACCATCAAGACAACAGTATATTGGGAAACCTCTAATAAAACAAATTTGCATGGAAATTACTTTCATAGATTCCTCTATGTTTTGCTGACATAGACAAATAATAAATTGATGTCTTCAAACTTTAGTGTGCTTGGAACTCCTACAATTTTTGCAAGGGCTAGTGGCTGCTGAGATGTCCTTTATTTCTTTTGCTGCTTTCATGTGGGAGTCAAGAAAGGACCCGAGAAAGGTGCAGAAACACTGAGCTGGGGATTTGACTGCTGTGTTTCTAATTTAGTGCCTATCACTTCTTTTTAGGTTTTATGCAGAACTGGTTGTACTTAGAATATAACCAAAATTTAATTTCTAGTGCTTTGCACTTCTGGAGCTGTGAGAAAACCTGATGTTGAAAGAAGGCTGTAATCAGAGAATGAGGGTGAGACATGGCTTTTGATACTTCAGTCGTGAAACTCTTTTGAGTGTGCTGTTGGACTGTTTAAAATAATGTAGAACAAAGTGATAAATACTGTACATCATGACTTCAAGAGTAAACTGCTGATACAGATTTTATCAGTGTGGGTAAGTTTTCTAACCATTGAATTAAATGTATGGAAAGTTTCTCTGCCATCTGTGCACCCAACATTTTTAAGTCATGCAAGTTATCTGTAAAGTGGGAGCTCCTTGCTCTCTTCTCTGATGTTATTTTTAGCATGCTGTTATTCCAGGGAAGTATTTTCACCCTTGTTCATGAGCACGGAAGTACCAGGCTGATGGGATAGCAAGGTTGGGTATCTATCATTTGCCATTAAGGAAGGGAGTTCAAATGATTGCCAATCTCTGGAGATGAATGTAGCCATAGACTTCTGGAGTTCAGTGATTGTTTCTAGTATGTAAACTACAGATTTTAGTACTGACAAGCACTCTTAAAGCATAATTCAGATAGAGATTTCTGGTTCCAGGGGCAGCCTTTTGGAATTTGTAAGGCAAGGTAAGCTGTGCTATGTGTACTATGGGCAAAAAGTAGTTTTGAAAGGAAAAAATTGAGACCTCATTAAAGTCTACTTTGAGTAAAAAAAGTCACTTTTGTTCTGAAACACTCTGTGTTTTAATTTATTTTGTCTGTCTGAACTTATGTTGATTGTTACAGTACTGTGATCTCTTTCACAGGCGCCAGCCAGCCTTACTGGACCTCTTAAGGCTGCTGCCATTAGAAACTGTTGCAACTTTCTGCAGCTGCTAGGTCTTGATCACAGGCTGCTCCTTTTGAGCTCCTGTCTCCCTCCAACTTGTGCCAGCACTGCTGCATGAATATCTTGTATAAGCTGGATTGAAATCTGGCTGAGAACACATTTTTCCCACTCCTTGTGAGTAGCTTCTCAGCTGGTTGTATTCCCATGCCTGGTTCACAATACAAGCTTTAGGGAGAGGCACAGAGGAGAAGCTACCTGGATATAGGAATGATTGAGCTTAAAAAATAGCCTTAGGTGGATGACTGTTTTCTTGTTTGTAGTTCGTATGCTATGTTGGTAGACATGAAAGAGATTTTCTGTTCTTAGAATTGCGAGTGTTTGTCAGTCTGGTCAGAGGGAAGGAACTGTGAAGTGCAGTGTACCTTACAGAACCTTGTACTACAGCTGTGTTTGCAGTTGGCTTCAGGAGAATCTGCTTACAGTTACAAGGGCTTGGCTGTTCAGCACTCTGAGCATACAAAGGAAGGGAGAGTGCTTCCTTAGAGAAAAGAAATACAGAAGTGTTATGTTTCCCTTCCCATTAATGAGATTTGTACGATACTGTATTGTAAGTTAACAGTCTTGCAGTCACCTAAGGTATCTGCTTCCTATGTACTTTATACATACTCCATCAGCAGAGTTCCACAGATAGGAAATTTTGTTGTCAAATGAGTTGAAATAAAGATTTGGGAACACTTGCTGTGTAATCAAAATATGAAAAAAAAAATCATTTTAGTCATATTTGTAACTACTCAGGAATACTGATGGCTAATAGTAGATACACCACAAAGACAAAGGGGTTATTCTCATGGTATCTTACACCTGAATCTCTGAAAGTGTAGGGGCAAAAATCTTAGCAGAGGTAGAATTTGTCTAGTGAAAAGGAATGTGCTAGTCTGGCTGTTACTATGGGGTATTGCTTGCTCTATTTTCTAGTAATGCTAAAATACACTTTCCTTCCTATACTAGACTTCTTACAGCAAATATTGATATATGATGCTTTTCCTGCCTGAAATCTGGAACTCTGCATCGCTGTTTCAACAGTGAGACCTTTTTCTGCCTGTAAAGCTCGGTATCAGTGAGTTATTTACAAGCTGACCAGTATGGCAGGGAAATTTACTTCCTCCATGAGGGCATGTAAACCTTTAAAAACACACATATAAGCCATATCTAAATAACAAGGTAATTTTCTGTTTTGCTGTTGTATGCTGTGTCCTGAAACCACCTGAAGAGGTTTTCTAGGGCTGGGTGTCTGAGGGGAGGCAGGTTCTCTGTGAGGTCTCAAATTGGCAGTGTGCATACTGTTCTACAAGGTACTCTGTAGTTTTTGGGTTTTTTTTAATTATGAAGTTATTTTATAATTGTTACAGCTATTTTAGCTCAGTTTGGCTATTTTGCAATTAATAATAGATAAAGGAGGATGCTTTTCCAAAATACACCACTGATACTATCTGTTTTCCAAAAATTTGGTAAGATGTGGGAAACTCCAAGCCAAATGCAGAAGTCCAGAATTGAGTTCTCATAAATGAATAGCCTACATTCTTGGGCTTTCAAGAGTCAAAAGTTTTATTAAATGGAAGTAACAAATCGTGACAAAAATAGGTTATACCAGATGACTCTACTGCCCTCTCCTAGTTTTGCAAGATACAAGGAAGTCTCTAGGTCAAGCTGAGCTCTCTGGGCTGTGTTCTGAGGAAATGTCTATGTAAGGTATATAGCTAGGGCTTGTGTGGTTTGGGGCAGGCAGCCAATTAAGGACGAAGCTTGAGAGTTAGATTGGCTTTGCTGGGTTGTTGGTTTGAGAGGTCTTTGGGTGTTTGATGTAGCTCTTAACGAACCTATGAACCTACGTATGGAAGGAGTTTGGGAGCCTAGGGGTAGGTGATGATATCTGCATAGCTGTAGATTTGGAGATGGCAATTTAGTAGTGTTCCTTTGTGGCCTTAGATGTGCATTATTTACAAAATGCTTGTTTGTTTTTGAGTAGTTATTCAATTGCTCATAGTGGCTAGGAGCAGACCTCTAAAGAGACTTTTCTTGAAGTGGGTGCTAGATTAAGCAAGCTCTTAAACCTTAGTGCATATTGGTACAGATGCATACAGAACCCCTTCTTTTAAAAGCTGTGAATTAGAGTTGGAATTTCACATCTGAGTTGAGCAATATGCTTGATTTGTTTTAGGAAATACCCAACAAGTATTCAATTCAGGGCTGAACCTGGCTTTCTAAGTGGTTTGCTTGTGTGTGTGAGGGGAGGCAGTTAAGTTTTTAAACATAGGTACATAATTAGGCCATTATAAGATTTTTATGTGAAATCTGTCCAATTCTGTAGTGTAAAACGAGAGCTGAGTGTGGTTTAAAGTTTTTCCAAGTTTTTTTAATTGCTTAGTAATTTTATTATTTTTGCAGAAAAAGTTTTAACAGGGCTCTTTTTTTTTTCCCCCAAGATGGCTAAGATTCTACAGCTTAATGATAGCTAATTTTCCCCATCATAGCCTTTCCTTCCAGTCTCCTGTGCATAACTCTTCTGGCTTCTCATGGGCATTTGAAACTAGTTTTGTATAAAAGGTATTTACAAGAAAGTTCAAAAGATTTTCCTTCCTTGCCTGGTTGTCCCCTTCTCCCTGCTAACTGCAAGTATTTAGATTAGCCCCACTGACCCTTAACAAGCACTTTCTCCAATGAATAATATTAACTTGGTGGAGAGTTTTTGTGTGTGTCCTGTATGACCTTCTTTAGACTATTTGTGGTCCCTCAAGCACTTCTGTCAATAGTGTTTCCGAGGAGAGGGACTCAATCTACTTAACTGTGTGTATTCTGGAGCAGGAAAGTGTACACTGCTGCTTCTCTAGCTATCCTTCTTGTTCCCTCTGACAGTATCTAGATCACAGTACAGTCACTGAAGGTGTAATAGTCCTGCTGTAAACTTGCGATAATGCCCAGCTGGCAGGTGTGATTGCAGCTTGCAGAATTCTGTCCTTAACTGCATCCCTTTAATGTCTGAAATAGCTTGTACTGTCACACCCTCAGATGAGCAATAATATACCCCTGCAAAAAAAAAAAAAAAAACACCCAAAACCCAAAGAAACTTCTAGTAGTTTTGATTCTAGCATATAAAATGATTTTTGTTTCTGGTTGGGTTGGATTTTATTTTTGGGGAGTGAAGTGAAAAAGAAAAGAAGCAAAAACCCCCACCAAAACAAGCAAACAAAACTGAATGGGAAAGAACTCAGCATGTGAAACAAGGTGGAACAGTTGCTTTTTTTAGTTTCAGAAAAATAAAACATATATGAATTGTTCCAGAAGAATTAAGCATAGCTGGATTATCTGGGAACAGTATATGCTATGTCTGCCACTAGTGACTGGCAACTAAATGATTTGTGAAACTATAGTAGCTTTCTGCTCATGAGGCTTGTTTGGAGCCAGCAAGAGATGGTATTGCTCTAAGGCTTCCTTTACTTGTGTTGAAATACATGGTTTTTCCTTTATAACATTATAAGATCAGCTGCATTACAGATGTGATTGCCTTCCCAATCCCGGGCTGGTTTCTGCTTTCTGTGATGCAACATGAGAAGTATTTGCAAACTTGATCAGGCTAGAGGGCTGTATCGGAAGTGTTCACATTCCAGTTACTGACAGCCACTGTTACTTCAAAATGAATCTGAGCTTATGGTAAACTTAAAATTTTATCAATTTTTCAATTATCTTAAGTTAACTACTCTTGTGGAAGGTGCAACTGAATTCTCTAATTAACCTCTTTATGTGAACATATGCTTCCTTATTTTTTGATATTTTTTCTAATGTAGTCCATATTCATATCTTTTTTTCCCAGTCTTCTCACAGGACAGCCTTTACTTTCTACTACTTCCTCAGATTCCTGCAGCTTCTGAAAACAGTTCTTTAAGATAGAATTGACAGATTCCGAATTCTGGCAGTTGCTTGTCACTGCTGTTTCATGTTTCCTACTAGACAATATTTATTATCAAGGCTTTGTACAGTCTTTTGGATTCCAAGTGGGTGATCAAGCGTGACTTTGCTGGAGCTGTCTGTGTTGATGCATCTTTGGTGTGGTATCATTTTCTGTATGATTATTTTTGTTTATGGCGACCTAACTGCCATTATGTTGTGAAATGACTTGCTTAAATAATGCCTATCTGAATCTCCTTTTTGATTCACTTGAAAATCTGTGATATCATCTATTGTGTTTTCTTTGAAATTGTGTATACTGCTTATTTCTGTTTTGTGCAAAAATGTTAAACTATAGGAACTGTCTTTGTCAAAGTTGGTTCAGAGCAGAAGCCTAAGAGAAGACCTCTTTTCCTCAGACTGCTGTCAGCAGGTTGTGGTAGGGAAGACTGGGAGCTTAGCTAGCATCTAAAGTCCGTTCTACTTTTCCTCTCTGTACGGGCCCAGTCTGGTACCTGCTGTATGCCCAACAGTTCTCTAGCAGTGAAGGCCTCTCCCCATCACCACTGTGTACAGACACGTGTGCATGCTTTTTTGAGAATTTCTTGGTTGGTATTTCTTGGAACAAGAAGGAAAGAAGATGGTATAGTAGAGAGTTTATTACAAAAAAAAGTTGTACCTAGGATAATAACCTCATATCTAGAGCTTTTGAATTGTTTCTGGTTACTCTTTGTGGGTGTTTGCTTGGGGAAGGGCAGTTATCTATGTGCTTTAATCCACTTGGTGAGGGAATGAAAGGCTATGAAAGTTTCCTCAAGGTGTCAGTGTACAATATGTTTTTAATTCAATGGCATACTGTAACAGGCTTAACTCCCTGTTTCTTCTGTAGTGGGAAACGCTGTGTTCAAGATGGTGCCTTATAACTTCACATAAACTGTATTCATCTGTGTATGATCCAAATGAAAAGGTAAGTACTATGGTGCATGTTTTCTTTTTGACATCTTACTGTAATACTGACATTTGGGTTTTTAAGTTGCCCTCTTCCTTGTGCTGCTACTAACAATTCTCTTGGTATAACCCATCACTGGTTTAATAGCATGTTTTTCTTTCTAAACCGAACAGGAAGTTGCTTTTGCAGGATACATGTCAAGATTGCATACTACTTTGAGTGTATACCAAAAGGCTGAATAAGTCACTGTGAGCTTGGGAAAGTTACATACTGGCCTGAACATGTTATAATTGTGAAACAACTGTTAATGTTTTGCATGGTGTGGGTGGTAATGGGCCTGGTAAAACATCTGGGAGCTAGACTAGCCAAAAGCTGTTTGTGGAAACAAAACAAAGTAATAGTGGCAGCATGATTGTTAGATCATCTGGCATGGGGGTAAGAACTTTGGAGTTTGGAAAAAGATGGGCCTTCAAGGCCTGCAGAGAATAGCAAATTCTCATCTTGGGGCTTGTGCAGTAGCAATCTCAATTTACAGTTACGAGCCAAGAAGAACTTTACTTGTGGAAGATTGTCTTGGCATGGCCTCTGAAGTAACATGCTTGGAAAAATAATGTGAATGAGGATACACTAATATTCAAGGGTAAGGATGCCAGCAATTCAGGACTGACAGGCTTGTCCTTATATACCAATGTAGAAGCAATTAACCAGAAGTGAAACAGTGTTAGGAAGTGGGAAAAACCAGTGTGTACCTCGAACTGTGGCTTTACAGATTTTTTTTCAGAAGATTTCATTTTTAAGGTTCTTGCTTAATTAAGATCCCCTTGCTTTTCTAAATGCATAGTTATATTTAGGCCATATGGTTGGGTATTTGGTTTCTCTCAGCTAGGAACTGTGTGATTTCAACCAGTGACTACTACAGACAGTAGAAGGGGCAGTGAACAAAAAAAGCAGAAAAGAGCTTAAACTGTCTTTGTAATGTCAAGACTTTCATGTGACACCTTTTCAGCTGAATTAGTGGAAATGACATAAAAAAATGTTGCTTCAAAGCCATATGTGATTTAAAATTATTTTTATTGTGCTGGATTTGAGTCTAGTCTGTGTCTTTGAATTGAAAAATGAATGTCAAATATTCTTACTGTTTTGATACTGAAAGTCTTGTCTTGCACTGTGACCACAGCTGATTAATAAAACAGCTTTTGCATACCAAGAACTAGGTTGATGGAGCATTTGAGTCATGACACTTTTCAATACCAAGTATTTGGGGGTATTTTTTAAATTCCCCCTCAACTTTGTATGCTTAAAAGTCTTTAGGTATCTATAATGCTGAAATTTAGATTCAGGAACAGTTTGTATGAGTATGTTGGTAACCTTTTTAGACCAGATCCCCAGCTAAAAAGAGCTCTTGAGAAAAATTGCTAGCTCCTGTGGTGTTCTTAAAGTATTTGTACTTCTGATGATTGCGCTTGTTTAAGGATGTTTAAGACCTGTCTGAGTCGGGTGAGCCAGTGGTATTCAGCAGATCTGGCTGAAGTTACTGTATGAGCTTGCTGCAGCTCTCACCTGGAGGGGTTTCTTATCACTTAATTTCTGTACGGTGTTATCACGTGGTAGTATTTTTAAACTGGTCATTTGATGCCAGCTCAGCCCTGACTTTGAAAAAGTAAATTTGGTCAAGGGCACCTTGAGTTTGTCTGGAGTATACAGCAAATAATGTGTTCTAGTCTGTCGATAGGAGTTCCTCTTGGGGTTTTGCAGTGTTCCTCCCTCTCCTCTGGCACCTGTCTTCCCCTCCTCAAATTAACTAATGACTGTGAGGCTAATAAACAGTTTGGTTGGTGCAGTGGCAATACCTTCTCTTCCCCTAGTCCATATGAAAACAAGCTGTTTGGTGCATGTTTCTGGAGGGAGAAAAACTTGTGTTCTGTTTGTTTCTCAAGTTTTTTATTGTTCTTTTCCCTGTAGACTTTTGAAAAACTCCTTATTGCCAACAGAGGAGAGATTGCATGCCGAGTAAGTATGTAACCTTTTAATTTTTTGACATTTAATTCTAAAACTATTGGTATTTTAAATATTGGTAATTGTCACTTCTTGTATGGTAGGTCATCAAAACATGTAAGAAGATGGGGATTAAAACAGTTGCCATACACAGTGATGTCGACGCCAATGCTGTGAGTACTACTTAAATTCAAGTGGTAGATGAGGTTTTAGTAATTCAGCAAAACTTGCAGCTGTTATGCAGGATTGTTGGTTATTGTGGTAGGCATGTTGGCAATTCTGAAGTACCTTTGTATATGTCCTTTTCCTCTATGTGCTTGAAGTGAGTGGATGGAGATACCAAGGTGGGGGAAGGGTTGGACAAGTATTTACCATGTTTCTTCTGTCAACTCTTTCTTTGTGTTGCTTGTGTAAATGTTACCTTTGTCTTTATGTGGATTAAGGTAGACATAAATGCACACAGGTAGAAGCGTGCACCAAGTGTGAGAGTGGCAGTGAAACCTAAATTTTGTTCTGCTAATATGCACAAAAAGGCAATGAAGAGTGGATCCTAGAAGAAGGTATAGAGCTTAGTATAAATTTTTTCTGTGCCTGGTAAATCTTTTTCATTGCTTTCCGCTTTCCAGAGAAATGTCCTCTTCTACCAGGTGTGTTAAACAGGCCTAATGGTGCTGCTCCATTTGATGAGAATATTCATGTGTCTTCAGTATTCAGCAGTGTGGCAGGAAGGTGGTAAAACGGCTTTCTAGACGAGTAAGGTACCTGTCTTGCCCATTTTCAGGTTTTGTAGTCTCTTCTTTAGTTTAGAGATATTTGAAGTAATTCATGGCACCAATAGGAGGATAATTGCTTGTGTGGTGTAACAGCAGGTGTACTCATACTTGCATATTCTTGTTGACTAGAGAGAACATAGTATTATTCTTTGCCTGCAGGAACTGCTACCGGAGAAATGACTGAGGGTACCCCCATGTCCCAGGAAAGTTTGTTGAAATCTGGAAGGGAGTTAAAACCCTGTATTATGATTTAATAAAAAGTTACTCAGACAAGCTACCAGAAAAAAAATGCAGGACAGGACTTGTGAGTATAGGTGGCGAGTTACTCAATATTAGAAAAACAGACATGGTTGATGAAATCTGAAAGTAGCTAGAACTTGTGTTTTCAGAGTTAAGTAAAGGGTGAGAACTTTTGGGAGTTTTGGGCTGTTGAGTGCCTTTGTGGTTCTCTTACTTCATGACCAGCTCAGTTCACATGATTAGGCTGTAGACTAAGCAAGGGACTGAAATGGGACTTTCTGAAATGCTCTGCTGATGGATTTTTTCGCCAAGTAATTCATTCTTTGAGGTGAATGGAAAGTACACTTGGTCTGGATTTCAACTGGTAGCCATAACTGGTAATGTAGTAGCTTGTGGGTGCTCAATGAGCTGTGAAATGAATTCTTAATGGGTGGATGTCAGACATCATGATAAATTCTAATTCTTTTCGAAGCCAAGGGTTATGTGAATATGAATACAAACTACTCTGTATGATCTATGATTCCTCTAGTAAAACTGAAGCATGCTGATGGGTACTTGAATTCCATCTTATGTATAGGGTATATGCTGTTAGGATAAATGGATTCACTATTTAGCAGCACTGCATAGCCTTGTTCAGTGGCATGAATTCATCCTGAAAATAGACTTAAAAAGCTGTTTAAAACCCCCCCCCACATGTTCTTTCACCAGTCCATAATAGACTTGAGAAAATGAATTGGTCTTCTCTCCAGTGTATCTGTTTATTGTGTGGATTCTACTATGAACTGGAGACTATGAAAAAATCTGAAAGCAGTAAGTAAGAACCAAGATTGAAGAACATAATGAGAGGGTAAGAATGGCATGAAAAAGTACAACTCGTGACCTTAGCAGGAAGGGTGTACAAATAGTGTGTTACAAAAAGGAAATTGAAAATATGTCTGTACTGCTTTGATCTACAGTGCTGTCTTAGTTTTAAAATACAAGTAGGGTCTTTAATTTGTTATAGTTCCCAAGAAAGTCCAAGCTGATATCTCAGAAATGCATTAATATACTCATGACAGTTCATATACTCATGTTATAAAGATAACATTTAGTGTGTTAAAGGGGATGCTGACATTTTGAATTTACAGACAAGAGATGAGGCTCTAACAAATGCTCTAAGGCTGATGTAGTGTCTGCTTAGCTCTTTGGATTGTTACCTAAAGACTGACCAAACCTTGTACAAGGTTAAGCATTAGCTGTGTGCATTGAAGAAGCTCCAGATATTTAAAGGAAAATGAGAGGAAGGCTGCTTGAAAAACTATTCGCTGTACTTAAGGTAGTGGTATTAAGTCTAAGCTAGTTTTTTGGGTTTAATTGTACATGTTGTCTGTGTTTACCATAAATCCTTCAGTCACTACCTTGTGTGCTTGCACTGGGAAATAGTTTAGTTAATATTGTCTGTTTTAAGGACTTGGATACTTCCAGTTATTCATTGTGGGGATGACCTGGCCCATTGCAGTGATGCATGTGATTGCCAGTTTGGATGACCTTGGTAGATGAGCCCACAGGCCAAATTCTTTGACTCTGTTACTTACCATAAAGTAACCAACAATAGTTGTCCATAATTCTGTCCAGGTTTCACCAACAGCATCCTTCTTGGTTGTACCAGTCGTAGCAAAATCTCAAATGCTCTGAAGTCATACTTGGGAGCTGATGCAACCTGCCAAAGGAACCTCTGTCCCCATGGAGCTAGGAAAAACAAGATACATACAAACTTTCCATGAAACTGCTTTCTGTTGTTCTTCCAGTTTCTGTTCAGCACCATGGCAAATATCTTGAGTATGCTGTTAGAGCAATATCAGTTTGGACATACTTACCATTAATCGATAAAACTAGTAACTAGGCTATAAGAGCACAAAGGAATTTTCATTTCAAGGAATTAAAACTTTGCTGTTACGAGGAGGAAGCAGCAGAGAGGACTGTTATAAACTGGGAATGTGGCAAAAATGGAACAACCTGCCAAGAACCGAATAAAGCTTACCTGAAGAGGGAAAATACAAAGAACAAAATATACTGTTTTGTGCTATTAATTTAAAAAATGACCAAAGGTCTGACAGATTTTTATAGGTGAAAATTGTTGTGGTGATAGAGAAGAGAACATTAACAAAACTTAAAAGGAAGTGTGGGACTTCAGAGTCTTTTGGATGCCTCTGTATTAATGCAGATTTACAAACAGCTGGACATGGTATTAAATGGGATTGAATTGCATTTGGTTTTGTGGAGGTGGGAGGGTGTGTGAACTGTTGAAAAGAGGTTGTCTACAGTTATTTGTGCTGCGGAAGAGAAGCTGCTGCTTTAACAACTGTCCTGAAGTAAAAATAATTGTGGTGGTTGGGAAAAACAGCCTGGCAAAATGGCTGCTGAGACCCCCATAGAGCATTACAGTTGCTCATGTGTTTATTTTCAAAATATTACTGAATATTTTGAAAAAAATAGGTCATAATGGATGCTTTCAGATTCTTGAAAATAGTGCTAGTTCTCTTTTATTGCATCTCTTATTTTGGGGAAAGCAGAGAAAAAAAGATTGTATACTGTTTGAAATGCTGAGTTTTGTTGGATTTTTAATTTTAGTGTTCAACTTTCAAAACACTAATTCTTTACACTTGAATAGGTAAAGCGGGTAAGGACCAGGAAATTCAGATTTTTTTTTTTAATTAAAACATCTGGTGGAATTATTTTTTATATGAGAAAACAAGCAGAGAAGTTTCATTTGAAGAAGAGTAATCATATGTACTTTTCCCCCTGAACTGATTGGAATAGAGGGTCAAGATGAAAGAGCCTCCTCAACCATAAATGTAACACTGATGGTGCAAACATTGTCAAGGAAAGCTAGAGAACTATTATAATGCCTAATGTAATCAGCTAAAAGTATGATAAATGAAGAACAAGCTTTCACTAATTGGATCTGAACAAAAGAAGGTATAGCATAAAGCAGTGAATGAGATATAATTTTACTTGGCATTTTTTAACACAGCAGGGATTCTATAGCCATATGAAGCAATGAACTATAAATGACTGAAAAAATCCCATGGGAAAGTAATGTAAACTGCTAAAACTTAACAGAGTAGTGGGCAGTGAGTTATACTCCTTTCATATAAGGTTTTTCCTATCAGTTACTTAAGACTTCA
This sequence comes from Corvus brachyrhynchos, assembly GCF_000691975.1. Taxonomy (NCBI): domain Eukaryota; kingdom Metazoa; phylum Chordata; class Aves; order Passeriformes; family Corvidae; genus Corvus; species Corvus brachyrhynchos. Next base: position 933,995 of record NW_008235737.1, on the reverse strand, counting down.
GGTGTTATTGTATTAAATTGCCTGTTCTAAACCTTGTTCTGCCACACAATAGAAAACAAAAAATAATGCAAATGTGTTTATTGATGTAAAAGTAATTGCACAGAATTGAGCTGTTCTCCAGAAACTGTAGTCTTCTGAGTAACAGAAAATTGAAAAAATAACTAGAAAGGAATGATCTGTATTCCTTTCTTAAATATATTTCTTTTTAAGCTTGGAGTCTGAGACAGTATTTCAGAAGGAGGGTGGGGAAGAATCTGGTTTAGGGAAACTGCAAAGCTGATTAGGGTTGTTATAAGTTCTATACCACGTCTGTATTGAGCTGAATGAATTTGAGTGAGTAAGATGAGGTTTTTTTTTTTCTGAAACAACAAAAACGTAGGATTTTGCTGAAGACTTCTCTATAGCTTAATGGGATGCTGTTAGGTTGTTTTGTTCTTAAGAAATCTAGGTGGCAAAAATAAGTATTGGAGGGGAATTTGGCATTTAAGTTTTAATCTAAAAAAATTAATTTGAAAAGTGGATGTTTATCTAAAACGGAGGAGTTTTATTTATTTGTAACTAACTTAGGGGATTTAACATTTGTCCAAATTCTCTTTTTTTTCTGTTTTGTCTTTTAAAATGTGCAAAGCTTTCTTCCATCGTCTGCTACAAAAACTAGAAATTCAGTCATTTTGACAGCTCATTGTCTCCCAATGGTATTTCAGGGATTTGTATTCAGAAAACTTGGCGAGATCTGTTTTGAGTATCTATATGAAAAGGAAACTAATATTTTAATGCCTTTTTGGAATATGTGATTCCTGGGCTGTTGTCCAGAGTGTATAAAATGGCCCTTGCCTCCATGTACTGTCTGGAGAAATTAACTTTCCTAAGTGGTGGTATTTGCAAAGTGTGCAAAACAGGAGTGGGCCAGACCATACCAAGGAAACGTTAGGGTCAGGTTTGTTCTGTTGTTTTGCTCTTCCTTTAATGTTGTGGTTTTGTGTTTTTTTTTTTTTTTTTTTTTTTTGGTTCAAAAGCAAGACAGCATATTGCTCATCCCTTCACAAGAGGGGATGGAGATGATGTTACTATCCTGTCCCCATGCTTTATTGAGTGAACTACTGACCAGTTTTGTAAAGCATGAGAAATGCAGGTGGTGGTCATCCCATGAAGGGAAATACCTCTATGGAAGGAGTGTGCTTTTGTTCAGAATTGTATCTTGCTCGCCAACTAATCTTTTTTTTTTTTTTTTTTTTTTTTTTAAGTTTATCATTGCTTTGAAACGGAGTGGGTTGCTGGAGGAAGTAATTAAGTTTTCATTGGCTATAATGAAAAACGCAAGCTTGATCTGCAATTTTAAAAGTTGGAGGGGGCTCATCAGAGCTCTAGAATCCTAAAGTTTCAGCTTTTTAGTGTGTTAATCAGTGATAGGTTGATGTGAAATGCATATATGACCTCTGGAATGAGTCAGACTCCTGTTGCATTGTTTGATGGCTAAGCTGAAATGTCACTTTTGTTGGATTCTCGCTGAAACTCTACCACTGAGTAGCAGAGGAAGGATGTGGAATAGAATGCTTTAAGCATCACACTGCAGCCCTTTTGGGGTCACTGCCTTGGAGGTGGAAAGTATATGTTGTAAAGAAGGAATTGATACCAGATCTTTTGACCTTTGTGGGAATGGTTATTTAATTACCAAGCTGATTTATTTGAAGGATCAGTGCATGGATTAAAAATAATTTCCTGTCACAAAGCTCACTTAGGGAAAGTGGCTGTTGTCAGAAGTACTGAATTACCTTTGGGAGAGGAAAATGTGGAAGCCCAGTCAGCAAAGTTAATTGCAGCTTAAAGGTGCATATCCTCAGTGCTGTGGAGAGTCAAGTGCTGGTTCTGAGGGTGCTGATGACTGTCTATGTTAGTAGGTAGTGTGGAGTAACAGAAGTGTATCTGTGGAGTGAAATGGTTCATGCTGAAGACGTAGTGTTCTTCCTTTCTGCCTCCTAGTATCTCTGTGTGATTGGTTCTAGTCTGGTGTTGAGGGCTTGGTGTCCGCTTGTGGTGCTTTGATGTGCTGGGCAGGTATCTGGTTCATGTGCTTTGAGGTAGCTGTGTGTTGGAGACAAATGTGTTTTAAGTGGGGATGACTGAGAGATTTACTTTAAAAAAAGAAAGCAGTTGTGATTTGAACTTAAATATTGATGTGTACTGAAGTCACTCTAATTGCTTGCATGGAACTGCTCTCCTGGTGCTGTAGCACTTTTCTGATCTTGTGCTGGGTTGTTTCCATGCTCTGAGCACACCAGACATCTTCTTGGTCGAGTTAGTTAAAACTTTTTTCTACTGATTTTTTTAATGTTAAAATATTTCATTGGAATGTGTGACAGATGCTGTAGCCATGTATGGAAGCGAACTGAGTTGGGGGTAGGTCAGTAAAGTGACTTTTGTTGCCTTGGTTGTCTGCAGGGCTCTGCTGCAATACCCAGAGCTATGGGGTTTGGAGAGGTGTACAGTGAGAGGCATCTCAGTGATTGAGTCTAAGCTTTAGGCTGAGGAGGGCTGAAGTCATTTGACTTTGCTTGTTCTAGAGATTTGCCTCTCTTGGGCAGCAGTGGCAGAGAGCAGGCAGTTCCTTCCTTTGAAGCCACAGATATGTGCTGAGGCCACTGCCATTAGCAGTTCTGGATCAATGGCTCCAGCTGCCATAATTCTGGCTCAAACTTATTGTCCTTATTATGGTGGGTTTCCCCAAGAAACCAAATCAGTGTACATCTGCTGTAGCCTGTTTGCCTTGTGCTGATTTCTAGACCCTTCCAGAGGTGGTGGAAAGTGCTGTATGTAGTAGTTTTAATGCAATTGTACATTGTCAGTGTGACCAAAAAAAATAGTTTTACCATCTTCCTCTGCAAGAGAGGGGCTGCAGCAGCATGGTTTCCTGTTGCCTCGTCTCCTTGGATACAGAACATAAGGTCCCTTGGATTCCTCTTTTGAGGCTTTGAGAGTGTCCTGTCTTTTTCCTGACTTCATCCTTCACCTGTGTCCTTAGCAGCAACTACTTAATTGTGCAGATTCATTGCTCCTGTGGTTCATATTGTCCCAGTTGTGCTATTTGTTATCAGCTGTGGTTGTGGTTATTCAAGGATGATCTGTTTTCAGGCACTATTAACAAACAATGCTATTTGGTAATACTATCTCTTATATCTTGTCTGTGTGGGTGTAAATACTGGTGAGCAGGCCCTGGGCTGAATTTTTTTACTATTTGGATGAGCTCTAGACAGAGAGGGACCTAAGGCAAGTTTTCTGTGAATAATGTTCACAGGTACTTGGAAAATTGGTTTTACAACCAATGTAAGACTGTGCTGTCTGCTAAGAGTAGTTATCTTCCTTTCTATCTTTTGTGTACCTACTAGATGTGCAGCCTTTTGTTAAATGGATCCAGGCTGCTTATCTGTATGAGAACAGTGAGGTAAAGAAAGAAATGTGGATCAGCAAGCTGATGTGGCTTTCTGCATAGGTTAATGAATGCTAGAGCTGATGGCATCAGGACACATGGCTGGGGACAAGGAGAATGAATACCTGATTAACCTTTTGAGAGGCAGTGTAGATTTAGTATCTTGAGTTAGTGTTATCACACATCCTAATAGTGGAGGATGTGGGGAAAAGGGAGCAGGGAAGGAAATAGGTATCAGAGATACAGGTTCATACTATGTGAAGAGCTGGATTGGTGAGGAGAGACATCTTAAAGATACTTGCAATAAATATTGTATTTAAAACTAGAAACTGTCCTTAGTTGTTAGCTGTATACCGCAACAAATAGCTGCCCAGCAATTGTGGAGTCTGGAATTCCACCAATGAGATCCTGGTGCCATTTTTCTAGGGAGGAGTGTTAAAACAAGAAACTGAATTGCTTATGAGGTGTCTGAAAGATTGAAAAACTCAAGACTGGAGACAGGAAATGAGGATGCAATTTGTGAGGTGTAAGGTATAGATGCATATGTCACTTTTACAGGTGTTATGGTTTTAGGTTATATTCTTTTCCTTGTTCACAAAAAGCGTCTGTCACTTTCAGCAAGAAAACACTATATGTCTTGGGGTGAGACTCAGGAAGGATGAGTCTGAGATACTGTTTTACTTATTACTGCTGAATTGTCTGGAGGCAGCAACTCGCATCCTTTGCTAGCTGTTTGAAACCAGCCACCCCCCCAAACCCTTCATGTATCTTGTTTATTATAGAGGAAGAATGGTAATCAGTGTTTGACTAGTTGGTGCAAGGTAATAGGTGTACTGAGTGGTGACTTGGATTTATAGAAATGCATGTATTCTGTTTAGATACGGTATCTCCTGGTTTCTGCCTCTGTCTTGCTGTGCTAATTGGGAAATGCTTCAAGTTTTGTTCCTGGACTTTAATTAGATATATAGCATTGCATGAATTCTCACAGTCCCTTTGTAGCTGGTGTTTAATGTCAGCTCACCTGTTGACCTGTAATGTTACTGGCCTTGTAAAGTAGGGTGCTGACAGTTCTGAAAGTCAAAGTGTTTTTAATGTGGCTTAGCTGTTGACAAATTTGCAACAGCATATCATCTCCCTTGTCTGCTTTTTGTAGCAAAGGAGCATCCCTGTCCAGGAAGTGTATCTTCAAGATTGATCTCTTGTAGTTTTTGTTTGCATATGTTTTATTCCATGTGTAGCTTCCTGAAGCATTAAGAATCAATCTGAGAAGCAGCTATAGCTTCAGAGTGGCACTGATGGTACCTGTCTGGGGCAGTGAGTCATAGTGCTGTGGAAGAGAGGAGTAGGGGGAAAAAGGGGGCTGGCACACAGTTCTTTACATCCTTTCTTCCACGAGTAGTCTGAGCTGCTTGACTAAAGTTGTGATGTACTCTTCCTTTTTCATCTTCAAAGACCCTTTTTTTGCAGTAATACAGGAATCTTAGTCTAGACTAATGCCTGACCTAGAAAGCCTCTTGAAAAATCATGAATTTGTTTTGTTTGTATCCCTTTGCCTCTGCAATTTCTTTGCAATCTTAGGTTATAATAGGGTGTCCCATAGCTCTTTTGCTGCATACAGCTGTCAATGCAGTGAAGTGCAGTTGGTTTGTCTTGTTGCATCAAAGCAGGTGTGACCAGGTGATCTTCCAGCTCGTTAGGTGGCACTTTTTGACAGATTCTTATCTAAGTATGCTACAGATGTTTTCTCAGGAGTCAAGTGACCTTCCTTAGCACAGATATTATAGGGTATTTCTTTATTTACCTTGGCAGTAGTCGTCTCCTGAGAACAACAATAAAAAGGCAGTTTAAAATTTCTCCTGTTGAGTGTCTTTGTCATGTGGTCCTACATGAGGTATTACTCTTCAGATGTGTGCAACTGAATTCTTGTTATTTGGACTTCTCCTTTCTAATGCTCTGTCATCATGCTGAATGGAGGACATCCTGAAGAATGTTAAAAGGCTTCTATTAAGTTTTGTTCATGTGAATGTCTAGTGGCTAATTAATGAAAATCTGTGTGCCTTGGTATGGACTTGGGAATGTTTTTGGTTTTGCCTTTTTTTTTTTTTTTTTCTAATATGGATATATAAAAATCTGTGAGTAGCTCTGGTCCTGTTTCTCTGCATGTATGCTTTTATGGGGAAGGCACGTGTATGGTGAAGATGCCAGTTGGGTGACTACAAGAGAGCGCTTCTGAGTTGTAGCCAGACCTTGGGTGGGGGCCCTGCATCAAACTGCTGTTCTATGCATTTGGCAAGAAGCCAGAGGAGCTTTGCACTTGTTTGTATAGTGCAATTTCTTTTTAAAAACTTGTTAATAGATATTTGTCTGGCTTTGGATGATGCTTTGAAAGGAATATTAGTCAAATATTGGGGTTTGGTTTCTTGGGATACTCCCTGCAAAAGTTTTCCCATGCCCTCATGAATTGCTTATTGTACTATGTTGTAAGAGTAGAAGAAAAGCATCTTTGAGTAACTGAACACATGATAATCATAAATCTCTCCAGCAGCCATAAGTTGGTACTAAAAAGTTTGTGGAAGGAGCAGGGCTGTGGTCTTTCATGTCTTGGACTCTAGCAATTGCCTGATGCTTCTCCCTTAGACTGAGCGTAGGAGCTAGGGGCCCGTATAAATGTGAGTTGAGTCTGGTCCAGGCACTGAGTTTGCAGAGGGAGCAAATGAGCTGACTTGCAGGATCAGGAAGGACAAACAGACTGACAGGGTCTTTGCAGAGAAGCTGCAGAGCCAACAGTTTTATGTGAGACAATGCTTGAGTAAGTGGAGGATAGAGAACTTCAGTCCAGGGGAGGCTTTGACTCCTGCCATTAGGCCATGTGATGTTGGATGCCATAGACCTGATCGTGAATAAGAAGCAGATGAAGTTGGCTCTGGAAAACTGGAGGAAATGTCATCATTCCAAGACACTAGTACACACGTGGGACAGAGTGAGGACAATTGAGGAGTCCTCTTGAATATGTGGAGAATGAGTTCTTGACACAAATGATTGAGTTAACTAGGGGAGATGCTGACCTCTTACAAAGAGGGAAGAGGGGTGGGAAGCATGAGACTACTCTGAAATGTTTAGATTTAGGTTTCCAAGAGGAGTAAGTAAGACAAACAGCAGAACTGCAACCATGGACTTTGGAAGTGGAATTTTTTTTTTCCCAAGCCAAGGATTTGCTTGCCAGGGTGTCACGAAAGGCTGTTTTGGAAGCCAAAGTGGCTCAAGGGAGCTTGTTCATACTCAATATAGTCCTCTCCAAGCAGAGGACCTTGGGCAGAACTAAAATGTATAGAGCAGATGAAGGCAGGGATAGGTTTCCTGGAAGGTGGAGTGTGCAGGGGCATAATTAAGGAAACCAAAGCTCTGCTGGTGTTGACTATATTGAAGTATGTGAAGGGACAGGAGGAAGCTGAATTTGTGAGGTAGTCAACTTGGGTAAACTACTAAGTGATTGAAAAATTTGATCAGCTCTTAGAGGTCCTGTCCAGCTGTAATTGTTCAGTTTTGTTTATTGCTTTTTTATAAAGATCAGGAGGTGGGAGAAGAACTTGCAAAGTGAAACAGACTAAGTTTATTTTTATTATGTTGACAATTGGCCAAATACATGATTAATCTATAGTCCTTGGTTATGCAGTGTGAAAGAAAGACGCTATCTCTGTGACCACTTATTGCATCATATTTGATGAGAAAAGGAAGCCTCTTCACAGATAGCTTAAAAGCTTATTATGGAAGTATGACCTGTGGTGTTTATTTTTGGTTTTTTTTTTTTTACGTGGGGGATGGTTTTTTTTAAATGGCTTGTCACCTGTAGCAGACTATCAGGTTCAGCTTTGGGGAAGCTTTTTCCAGTGAAGATTTTCAATGACATAATAAAATTACCAAAACGCTGATGTGATTCTGAGAAGGTATAAAAAGGTAATAATAAAAGTACATATAAGCCTCCACTTGTATCTTAATTCTAATAAAAACTGAGTGTAAAATTTCAAGAATAATATCCAGGGAAGTTTAATAATAACTCATGTTTATGATAGTATATATAGTTTTGCTGATCTTATGGTTAATGTTCTTCAATTTTGTATATAGTGCTTTAGCTGTTTGAAAGCTCTTCAGTTCAACTTCTGGGAAATAGTTTTGTTCCAACGTGCACAGCTGTTATGCTTAACTAGCAATTATGGATGCTGCTGCTGGTTTAAGTATTGGAACTCAGTCCCCTAGAAATGCTCCTGAACCCAAGAAAAAGTTAATTTGCTAACCCTGATTCAGATTTTTTTTTTTTTTTATGTGAAGGTCTTTCCTGAATAGAGCAAAGGTGGTTGTATTGCCTGGCTAATGTTTGTGTTCTGTGGAGGTGAGAAACTGTACTTGGAATGTGTTGGAGACTAATATGGGGAAAAAAAAAAGCTTAAAAAAAACCTGGGGAGGGAGCAGGCAGCAAAAAGAAAAAAGCTGTGATAACAAGTTTTAGGTACTGTGACACTTGTGTAGCATTAGGGCTTTGGCAGGTCTGCTGTCTGGTGCAGTGAAGGCTTGGTGCTGGAAGCCTGCCCAGCTTGGCCTGTCTGTTGGCATCTTCCTAGGTCACTCACTGTGCTGTGAGAAAGGATCCCCAGTGCCTTTGAGTGTGGATGACTTAGTACTGCTTGCTTGTATGCATTTAGCAGCTGTAAACCTTGTGTGTGTGGGAGGGAAGGGACTGTGGTTGAGGGGTTGCCTTTGAGCGCTGTTGCCTGATAAAATCAGACCCTGGATTTTGTGAACCTTCCTTTTTACAAAAGAGAGTGAAATGTAGAATGGTTGGGCTTGGGCAGCCTCACTGCCTGCCACAGTGACTGGGTGTGGGGATTTGAAAACCCATTGCTGTTCTTTTGTTTTTCTCTTATGCTTTCAGCGTGATCCTGCTTTGCTTGCTCCTAAATTTTAGGTAGATTGAAACTATTTGTGTTTGCTTGTGTTGTTTTTTGTTAAGCATTGCAAAATTTTTGAGAATTGGGGAAACCACTGTTACATCTCTTGTACTTTTAGTTTGAGAAGCCATTTTTTAATGTTGGTTGTAACACTTGATAAATTAAGGAATTGGTGATTCTCTATGCAGTAATTAAATGAGGCATTCAAAGCTTTATTTTTACAAGACTAATGCTAGTGAGGATTTTGCTACTGGATTTTACAATTTTAATGTTCTTTCATGTTTTTTAGATGCTAGCTTTTATTTGATAAGAGTATGTAGAGGGTCTGTAGCTACCTTAAATAGATTACTGTTCTCTGTAAATACAAAGTTATGACTAACATGGGAATGATTTTAGATGTGATTGATAGGGTTTTTTTGTTAATAACCTGAATTTGAATAGCAAATGTAATTTTTATTTTTCTTGTGATAGTTAATTAAAATGTAATTTGTATTTGGTTTCTACTTGTTGACTATTTTGAAGAGTTCTTAGTATCGTTCTTCATTATGAGTTGAACTGAGCCTGAAGTTTTGTCATGTGCTTCTTGTTCAGTATCTGTGGAGCTCAGAATTGGCAGATAAACTTAGACTGTGAACTCAGCAGTACTTACACTTGTTGACAGCAGTTTCCCATTTACTCTTTTCTTTTCTCCTTTAGAAGAAATACTGTAACTCTGCTGCAAGTTAACTTCAATAACTTAAGAGAAAGATGTAGGTTTTTTTGTGTCTTAATGTGTATAACTCAGTATTTGTCTGATAATAAAATTTGCTTCTGTGCCAATTTTTTTGCTTTTTTTGTGCAAAGCATTTTCTAATTTAACTAACAAAAACTATAATGTGTGTTTTCTGTCAATTAGTTCTGAAAGCTATTTTTTTTAATTAGGCTGCTGAGATTCAAGAAGTGACACTGCTGTGTTAAGATTTTTTCTTTGTAAAGCTCTAACATAAAGAAACCCATCAGCTGAATTAAAGCTTAGAATTACTATTGCAATTTCCTACCCTCATGTTTCTGTGAGTAAAGCTAACAAATTAACTTCCGTAAATTTATTTTGCAGGCAGGCTTGTGTGCCTGTGTATTCTCTGCACCAATATTCTTTCTGCAGAAGAAATTTCTGTTTATGCCTTCAAGCAGTTAAGCCAACAGTCACCTTCTCACAGCACAAATAGACCACATGCTCTTTAAGAAACCAGAGCTGTGGTGAGTCTAGGATGAAGGTTGCTGTTGGCTTTTAAGTTAAAATGAAAATTTAACACACGTATGTATGAATTTCATAATGGAATGACACTTGCAAAATTTAAGTTCTAAGCTGGTTTGGAGGGATACTTCCAATTTTGTTGTTACTACATTTGTCTCTCCCTAGCAGCCCTTATCTAAAGATAGGAAGGAAAGCACTAAGGTTGCATTCAGTGGAAAAAGGTTCTGTTTTTGCTCATAATTTTGCCCTGCTTCATGTGCTGGAATGAAGATGTTATGTTTTATTTTCAGACTCTCTGGTTCTTTAGGGGAAAACGCTTCAAATTCCATCGTTCAAGCATGTGGTGGTTAACATTTCTTGGACAAGTTGCTGTAGAATCTGTTGTACTTAAAATGATTGGTAGGGTTGGTAAGGTACATTTGATAAGCCAAAGAGGTGAGGGGTGTGGGTCGTAGACTTGAGAGTGAGAAATCTGTGTGCATATGTGGACTAGAAACTGACTTTTGTTAGGGAGACTATTTTGACAGGAAGCTTGTGAAGAGCTCTTGGGTTTTGAACTTTTAGTGATCCACACTTGCTTTGAAAAGTAGACTCTGAACAGTGTATGTCTGAGGTATGTAGTGCATCCACACCTAAATTACTTCATTTAGTGTTTTTGTTATATTTGCATTTACATGTATTTTAGAACACTTAGAACATTTGAAGGAGAAACCTCTGAGTTTCTCCTTGAAAAATGTTATGTTAACATTATCTGAACAGGAGCCTGTAAGTTGCTGCCTGTCCTGTGTAGCCCCACGGGGGGAGAGTACTTTGAAATGGGACAAGGGTTTCATTGTGAGCCTGTGATCGTATTTCAAACAGTCTGGGGCAGAGGAGGTGCAAGGAAGTGTGAGGGTTCCTGCCAAGTTCAGGCACAGTACTGTGAGCAGGCAGTTGCTGCATGCAGAACTAGTGTGCCTATGGCAGCAGTACCATCCATACCTGCAAGAGAGCATGCTGCTGCTCTGGCTTGCGTTGAGTCTTTAAAGTGTCTTCAGCCAGAATACTGTGGGATGGTAGAATGTGTATCTTTGTACTTTCTTTGTTCTTCTGCTGCCTGCTCTTTGTTTTTTCTATTTTTGATCCTTAGTTTAGGCTGTACTTTTTTCTCCCTGACAATACCTAGCACAAGCACACATGGTTGTGGAATTTCCTCACACTTCCCCCCGATATTCATCCAGTATTGTTTTCTTTTCTCCTTCATCTGTTGCATAAGTGATGCACCATACATTGAAGAATATGATCAGACATTGTGCAGGTTTAGTGATGGTGTGTGATTGTCTTGGGCAAGAAAACAGTGTATTACAGACCTAGGAGATGGTGGTGTTTGTTGTTCACTCCTTAGCATCAAGAACAACTCTTAGATTCTGTGCTAGATAGCAAGCCCTGGGCTTTACCATTAGGGTTTGCTTTAGTTATATGTGTAATTGGACTGAGAGAAGTGGAAGTAGGATACTATTTTGGAAGTAGGTAAAGATGTAATATTTTCTGAGAAAGCAGCTACTACTAAGTTCTTACTTTGCTTCTTGACTGATCACCCCACCTGCCCCCATCAGCTATTTTTTGAAGCAAGAACATTGTCTTTACTTGCTTTCTGTCATGGAAAGTGAAATTTGTGTACGTCAGTGAGTTTCAAAGCTAGCATTTCTTCTTTCAGAACTCTGAATACATTTATACTGTTTCTTTTTTTTAGGAAGGATGCTTAAATTGTGACACTGAACTTTGAAACTTTAGGTAGGTTGATTAATTTTCTTCTTAAATTAAGGAAATTTACCTGTCCTTCTCCTCCCCTCCGAAGAACATAGGGGTTTTTTTTCTCACTTTGAACCCTTGAGATGAATTGCCTTGCTTTCTGCATGTCCTTTTCTGCCAGCCTATATACACATGGTAAAATAGATGAATATTTGACATTTACCGTGTTAAAACAAAAAGCCAACAAAATTCATGAAAATCTCCGAGAGCTGCATCTTATCCAGGTGGCCTGCTGTTTGAAATATGACTCCTGGTGTGTATTGTACTCTTAGCCCTAGGATTCAGTAATGAGATTGAGTGGTATCTTGCGTGAGCACTTCTGGGTGATTGACAGTGAGGTGATGTGAATCATCATTTATCAGGATATTATCATGCCTACCCTTGATAATTTCTCCCTGCTGTCTGGGGAGGTGGTGAAGACAGATAGGACTTTGTGATGTCAAAGTAATTAGTGTGTGTTGGTTTCCAGCTGAACAAACTGGAAACTAATGATCAGGTAAATGAAGATGAAGTGCATTAGTGTAAGGATGAAGGTGCAAGGACCTTGGGGAAGACCTTATCAAAATTTCATGGGGGTTATTTGAATATCTTACAATTTGTGCAGTTGCAAGCAGTATTTTTATACTACTAAAGGATACTTCTGCAACAGTCTATTTACATGTCCTTTGTTGATATCTCTTCTAGTAAGAGGGTCAGCAATAGGGTTAAGGACATTTGACTCTCTCCTGTAAGAACTGGGAACTCCTTATGATTTTCATAAAATCTAAATAGTCAACTTCCAGCTAATGGCAGCTATTTTGAGTTAAATGTTAAGGAATTTCAGTGTACACTGAAAATGTTAGATTTTCTAGTGACTCTTCCTATTTTAAAGTGGGGAGATTACTATCATTTGACTTTTTTATATTTGACCAATGACTGGATCTTTTATAGTAAAATATTTTGCTATTGCTTGGTACATCTGTAAATATCTTTAAAAATGTGGGCTTCACTACGTAATCTGTGGTACTGCAACAGGCTTTTAACAGGCATGGTAGTTTCTTGGTACAAGTTCTGAAAATTTTACGGATGTGTCATTAGTGAAATATTTTTATAACCTGAAGAAACCTTGTGTAGGTGTGTACAGCTATGCCAATATTTCAAATAATGCTTAATGCACAAGACTGGCGGAATATAATTGCTATACCAGTGGCAAGTGATCTGAGTTAATTTTATCACATGTGATTAGATACTGCTAATTGTAATTAAGTGATTGAAAAGCTATCTGTTATACATGCTTGCTTTTCAATTATTAAAATGCTAATTTACTTATTGCCATTTATCCATAAACTTGTATTAATACGCCAGTTTCCCAGATACCTCCAAGAATAACATACTTGTGACAGCAAAGTTTTTTTAATTAAAGCCTCATGGCAAAATTATTCTTTTGGCTAATTTTTATGTACACAGCTTCTTTTTATTTCAGTTGCTTCTTTGGTGGAAGTGAATGGGCTAGAATCTCTGGCAGGAATTTGTCCGTATTAATATGGCTCATCAGAGACATTATATTTAATTGGAGAGCCTGCAGTATAGTCGCAGGAGGCTGAAGGGAATTATTTAGCATTAGCAATGGCTCGTCTGGGAGTTGTGCACTAATCAAGGAGCTTGTGTGTTAACTGGAGGGATGATGGGAGTTATGACGATTATGACATGTGAGCACATGTCTGAATGAGAACTGGACAGGCAATGAGTTAATCAAGAAATATATTAAATGGCTCCCATGCTGCTTCATTATTACTCTGTAGAGTGTCTGTCAGATTGTGTACTTTAACGAAAAATAAAATGAAATCCAACAAATGGATGTTTTCACAGTTAAAGTTAATACCAAGTTTTTAAACCAAGAACATCTATTTTTGAAGTGAATATATGCTTTTTAAGTGCTGTGTTGAAAAAGAGGAAGTGAATGCTTGGCCTGCAAAATGCATTTAAACATGTACCACTCCAACCTGCAAGATTTTGTATTTTGTCAAATGCTTGTTTTCAGTAAATATGAACTATTTTCCACTTCCAGCTAGATGTTTTTAACATCTTTAAGCTTTTACATAATTAATAGCTTGCTAAAATATAAAATTTATTGTTAGCAACCTAGCTTCAAGGAAATAAAAATGCTAATATTTTCCATTTTCAGGATGCTCCAAACCTTGTAAAGTAAAGAAACCAAACACAGCACCCTTTAACTGTATTGCATGGACTGTTTATATGCCAGGTAGACACATTCTGTACTCAGCGTGGTTAGAGGCGTCCATTTCCTATCCATCGTGAAATTATCAGTTATGCTGGGAAAATTCATGTTTAGAGGAAATGGAATCCATAAATTGAGCCCACCTTAAAAAAAGTTAAACCAACTGAATTATATCAGTAGGCAAATTTATCCCAGAGCTACTGGACAGGTGAACATGTGCACTTTTCCTGCTATTGTAAGCACTGCCAAATTTAATACAACTTTCTACCAAACTGTAACCTTCATGTATTAGCTTAATTAAAGCAGTATCATGGATGCTACCCAAAGTGTTAACCTGTAGGAGGTTGTTATTGAAATCCATTATCTGCAGAGTCAGTATTAGTGGTCAGCAGCAGCAGAAGTAAAACTGCAAGTAAGACCCTCCCTTGGGTGCTGTGAGCTCAGCAGGTTAAACTGTCAAAGCTTCTTAAAGGATGGATAGTTAAACCCCCCAGAGTTAAAGGTAAACCAATCATTTGCTGTCAGCAGTTTATTTAGCAGGTTGGAGGGGGAAAAAACCCAAACCTAAAGGCTAACAGCAAAGAGGATTTAGAAGGAACCATTCTGTAAGAGCATGGTGCTGTGCTATGTAGATTCCATGCAACCTGGAAAATTTTTTTTTTTTTTAATTCCAGGGATTTTTGAAATAGGAATTTATTTATATAGATATTTACTCTAATGGTTTATAAAGCTATATATAAGGTTGAATTAATTTATTAAACCTGTGAATATTATCTATATGCTGTGATGAATGCAAAAGTTTGTGCCTCTTAAATGGGAACAGTTGTCACCTTGCAGAAATAAGCTTTCTTTCCTTTGGTGTTGTGCAGGTGTTGCCTATATAGAATGTAATTATCTCTTTTTACCATATGAAATATATTTAGCATTGACAAAGTGTGCTCTGTTGAAGATCTAAATATGTATTTGTAGAATTTGTATGTACAGGCCACATGTATTTATGGTACTTTAATTAAGCTATTCTGATATTGGTATTTCTCATTTTGTCTAGTTTTTACTTAATCTTCAAAGGTGAAGATCTGGAGCATTTGTCTTTGCACTTTTTACATTCTTGCCTCAAAAAAGAGAGTCCCAGAAGTGATAGCTTATTATAGAGGGGTGGGAAGTAGGTGTAGGGGGGAGCATTTTGCTAGCATTCTGTTCATTGGAACAAGATCTGTGCTTGGGTGGGGAAAACTTTGTAGTGTCCTGCAAAGAATGCTCTTTTATATACCAAGACCTATCTCAATACATGCACTATTTTTAGACTAAATCTGCTTGATGTGCTGAAATAATACTAAGATTAATGGAATGCAACGGAGCCTAAGATTCTGCTCACTATCCCTGAGTTAACTTAAGATAGAAAAGTGTGTATCATAGGAAATAAGCTAGGAGGTGGTAATATTGTTAGGGAAAATACTCAATAACCTAACCCCCCCCCCGGCAGATAAAAGATTTTTCTAGAGTTAATGCTAAAATAAAATTTTTACAATTTGAGTTGCAGCGATGGCAGAACTCTGAGATCTGTAAGGAAAAAAAATGTTGAAAATATTTTTATCAGATGATCTGGAAAAGGATGGGACCACATAAAGTCTGGCATCTGCATCTGTGAATGAATTGTCCAGTGTTGGTAGTAATACTACTGTGTAAAAATTGTATTTGGACAGTGCAGGTTTCCTTGTCTGTTCCTGCCTGTTGGTCAGACTGTACACAGTCCTTACAGACTTGGTGAGCTGCCTGCTTTTCTGTGCAGTCATTTTCAGGAGCGCTTGGTGCTTTTTCTCCATTGCACTGTTTTTATAGACTTCATCTTGATATCTTCATCTTGAAATCTCAAAGCTGACTTGTCTTTCAAAAGAAGGTAGAAAACTTAGGATGGATTTTATGTACAGGACTATTCAAAGTTGTGCTATAATGAATAATTTTAATATAGTGGCAGAGAAGTAATCTTCTTGTAAAATTATCTTTTTAAGAACTAAGCAAAGAATAATTTTAAAGAAATCTAAATGTTCACATTAGTGGAATTTTGAAGGAAAAGTGCCCTACTTTTGTAAATGTTATGTAATAACATAATATTACGTACAAATATTTCGTAAGGCATTTTTAAGTATTTCATTCCTTGTAAAAGCATAAGGTTATGCTGGCCATGATGGTAATGTTAAAGTTTTATGATGTAACTTTTGTTCATTATATGTACTGCTTTAGTACTTAGCCTTAGTGGAAAAACCCCTCTCACTGAGTACCTAGAAGTGGTTAAGGGCTGTGTGTATGTACATATAAACATACATACATGTGCATTTATATTTTCTATTGAGCATATATGTATTGCATACACATGAAGGAAATATGTGTTTTAAAAAACTTGCTCTGGAATTTTGTCATCTTTACGATATTCTGCATTCACTCACAAACTGTTTTTTCTGCTATTTTCTTTGGATTATTTAACATTGTAGCTTCCTTCATATTATGTCTAAATTTTTCTAAGTCTAAACTACTTGTGAAAGGAGTGTTTGGGCTCTCCTGCCCCCTCCCATTCATTCACTGTATGGGATCTGATGGTCATGTGGCTGGGAGATGGTTTAACTTGCTGATCTGACAGAAGGTTAATTTCCCCTCCCCTTAGATTACTTTTCCACTGTGTCTGTTCAGTTCATTGATCTGTCTCAGCAGCACTGTAATTGCTAGAGCTGAGCGTGGAGGAGCATTTAGGGGTGGGATCATCCTTTGAGTGGCATTTTGTATGTGCCTAAAGTAAGGCTGATTGTGAAACTTAATGTAAGTCTCAGTATATGGTTCATTTTGGGCCTGAAGTTAGTCCACTTTGAGAAGAACATAATTCACTGTAGGTCTGCATCTTGTGTTTGTGATTTAAAAAAAAATTTCAATCTTCCAACTACTGATCCAGGATATGTTGCATTTAGCTGACATTAGTTTTTCCCTTTTCACCTTTCTTTTAAATACTGGTGTGTAGCTGAAATGCCAGGTAGCTGTGGATTCACCTTGCTGTTGTTGTGAGCTATTCTCTCAACATTAGAACTCGTTTTAGGAATCCCTGATCTTTGGATGCTGGAAGTAACTTCTGCAGTCCATCCATCTGTAGACATCTGAATGGCTGTATGTTCATCCATCTAAAAGGGGAACTCTATCTGAGTTAGAGCTGAAAATGCTGGATAGGAGCATGTTACCACTGCATACTATGTGTTGCTTTGTACTGTGGCTGAGTTTAACCTACTTTTTTCTGAATCCCAAAGTCTTCTGGGATATCTGGCTTAATTAAGAACAAAATCTATATGAAGTTCTGTAGTTGACTGCCCTTCCTACCATGTGATACTGTTTCCTAGACCTACCTAACTACCAGCTTTCCCATCTCCTACATGTCTTAACCCTTTTAGAAAGCAAAACAAAGAAGCATGCATCAAATGCATTCCTCGGTAGAGCTTGTTTTTGGGAGAGGCAGGAAAAAGAAACAGCATGAGAAGGATCTGTCCTATTGCTTTGCTAATGTGCTTAGAAGCTGAGATTCCATTAGGGAAAGGCTGACATGTGGGTGCAGATGTGTTTGAAATGCAGGGAGGCTACTAAGAACACTGTAGGGCATCACTGTTTTGTTAACATCACAAAAAACCTAATTCTTCTTCTAAAACACTTAAAGTGCAGAGTCACATACACTGCAAAGATGTAACTCCAGCATCCTCACAGAGCATAGTGGACTGCTCTAAATAAATATGATGAATTGATCAATTCCTGCAACAGATGGAGACTCTTTCTTTGGTAAATACATTTACTGTCTTCCCAAATTGTCAGTGTATGCTCTGAACTAAAATTGTCCTGTTTGTCCGGAGGCTTGCCCTAGATAATGTATTCCAAAGTAAAAATAGTCTGCAGACATATGAGTGCAGCTGCTAGCTTGCAGACTTTCTTCACAGCACCCCAGACGTCAGCAAGGGTTGTGCTGAGTGGCTGGGCAGCCTCTAATCTTCGGCTGAGCAAAGGAACTTGGTAGCCCTCCCACCAAGGGAGACACCAGTGGAAGGAGGCAAAGGGAATGCTTTTCCCTCAAGATTGTTAGTGTGTTAGTGTTAGTAAAGGATGAAACATTCTGGTTTCCCCTCCTGATTGCTCTACCTCTGTTAATCCTTCAGTTAGTCCAAAGGTAGATTAGTGAACAAGGTGACTACTGACCTACTTTTTCAGTTATTCTACCAAACAAAGACTGATTGTTCCTGGTTGGTGTTGAGTAAAACATGTTGGAGATTGTGATACAAACTAACTATTTCATTCTGCTAAACTTTCAATAGTAAACTTGTGTACTAGTTCCTGGTCTTTACTGTTTTGGAGGGTTCAACACAGTAAGCACTTGCAATAAAATTCTGATAGAGAAGCCTTCTTTCCCAGCATTGTTCTAGAAGGTGCTTCACTGAAGCTGTCAAAGAATAAAGATATAGGAAAAGGCTTTCAGGAGCCAAGGCCATTCTGGAACTCTTCTCTAGAGTCTTATCTGTAATGTCTTCAGGACTCAGGAGGCATTTTCTTGCTTGTCCTGCAAGCAGAGCACAGTTTGAGAGCATCACTCTGATGGGTTTAGCATGGTCTGGTTTTCACAGTAGGAGTGATCAGACCTCTAGGTACAATGGGGAGTCCTTTCCTCTTCATAATGCAAACAAAATTGTGTGTCTTTTTAGCAGCAAACAACGTTCCAGAGCTTCATCCATGGAAGAGAGTCTTGAGACTTACTTTTTCCTTTTTTAAGGTTACAAAAATAAATTCATGTGTATAAGTGAGAATGCAAACAGATGAAAATCTTGATGTGTGTTGAAACGTGCTTTCTCTTAGTCTTGGTAAGAAATGCAGTCTTCCTTGCCTGGTTAATGTTGCTCATCTTTTGGATTGTTCAGTTCAGCCTGGTTCCATTCATTTTAATCTTAGTTGAAAAGTGTGGATTTTTGAGGCCCCTAGTTAGTGGGGTTATTTACTGTCTTCATTTTTTGACCAGTTGGCAAACTTGAAGGACAAGACTGGGAAGTAAAAGGTGTTATTTTTTTAAATTTATTTTTCTCAGCTGGTGTCCACTAACCAGGGATCTAATACTGCAGATGCTAATGGATGGGCTGTTTTGAGGGTCATTGTAGAATTGGAGGGGAATGTAAGTAAATGCCCTTCACCAAAACACGTTTGAAGGCTGCTGAAGAGTTGTTTTACATAGTCCTTGCATAACTATTTGTGGGCCATCAAATTAAAAGAGTTAAAATAGGCTTGCAGAGAGATCTGTTTGTGTTGACTCTGCAGGCTGACCTGCTTATTTGCATAAATTTTTATTTAGGTTTTTGAAATGTTGAGTAAAATTAAATATGGGAAATATAGGATAGTTATGCTATTTATGTCTTTCACAGTTTTGTTTTTTGTGCACTCTAGACATGTTTCCATTATTTTGTTTTAGGGTTAAATGCTGTAATCGTATGGCAGTATTTCTTTGCAGATAGCACTTTAAAGGCTGTATGAATACTGCACACTTTGTGCTCATACTTATTGTATTACTGGTGTGTATATTTTAGTGTCAAGCTGCTAAAGACACTTAGGTCAGATGAAAGATGTGTTTTTGGCAAAGCAGTAAATTTGAACCTTTTTAGCATCTGTTTGATTTTTTTTTTTTTTTTTTTTTTTTTTTTTAAAAACTCAAGACTGTTCAATGCCACAGGCTTTTTGTTCTGTTTTGTCTGTCTCTTTTGGCAATGGTGCTGGCAAGATTTGAGGTGGTTGGGTTTTTTTTAGCTACCTTACAAAGGATTTACTCATTAACCCTATTTTATGGGTTGAGCTAATTGTGATTTGTCTTGCTGAGCGGTATTATGCAGTTTGGGCCAATTAAGTGAATCCACTTACACCAACGGATGTTGTTCCAATGTGTAATATTGATTTGAGCTATAAAAGGAGAATGACTTGTTTGATTAGATTTCTTTGTCTAAACAATGCTCAATCTTATCTAGTGTACCAAACAAAAGTGTTTTCTTCACTGAGGTTGTTTTAATTGCTTCTTAGATTTGATTAGTACTGTATATGCAGCTATAACAGTTTCCCTATAATATAAATTCTGAAACAGCACAGAAGAATTAGGGGGAAAATGGAGCCTGCAACTCAGTATAACTGTCTCTGCTGCATGAATATCAACTTGTGTTGAGACCTGGGGATGTGTAGGCTGACCTACTCTGAAAAACTGGGACACTGGGGAATCCCAGACATTTACCTCCTCGGAGATGGAGGGAAAAGGGAGTGAGTGTGTGTGTATGTGTTAATTAGGCATTTACACTGAAGTAAATTACATCTGTCACATGATAAGCCTTAGAAACTGCTGAAGTATATAAAATCATCTGTGGAAACTATGCAGATGATATTGAACACTATGTTAGGAAATGCATGTAGATATATTTCTCTTTGTTGACAAAGTCAGCCTTTACTTTTTGGAGTTAGCAAATGAGAATGATTATGAAACAAACTGGGGAGAAAAGCACTTTTTGTCATGAACCAGATCTATAGGAAGGTAACAAACTTGAGCTGCTGAATAATTATAATGCTAGGGATCTGTAAATTTTCTGGGAGTCTTTGATTGTTTTATAGATTGTATATGCACTGAAATAAATATTAAAATAAATTAAAAAAATTAAAATTAAAATAATTTTTAATACATTCTATATCCATACTGAGAACTTTTCTATGTTTAAATGTTGAGAGACATGCATATTTAAATGTAATTTGTTTATAATATAGATTTCAACCAGTGATCTGCAGTAGCTGAGTGGCTCCTGGAAAAGGTTACCTTGATACTGCTGTGTTAAACAGAACACCTCTAGGAGACCTATGTATATTTTAAGTAGCAAGTTATTAATTTTGATTTCTTGAAATGATGATTATTTGAGATACAGGTTTAATTACAATGATGATTCAGTAAATTCAGAGTATGGCTACGTGAGAGAGGATGCTACTGTCAAATGAACACATGTGCTACTCTCCAGGATAAAGGAGAGCTAACAGTCTAGGTAATTTGGGTATGTCCTATCTCTGATTCAGTGCAGCTCTTCTAAACTGGGTTATCTGCAAGGCAGATACTGACTATTTTTGTGGTGTTCATACCCAGAACTTTGGGTTATGGACATATATGTCTTCTGAAGTATGATACCAAGCCCTGGCACCAAACCTGGTTTATAAATCCTCCTGCGATACTGAAACATAACGTAGAAGGATCTCCAAATCCGGTTGCTGCTACTGTTGCCACCTCTTACTTACACCTTCACCCTGAGAGCTGCTGCAGTCTGGAGTGGTGCCTGGAACCAGTCCAGGCCAAAAATGACTGGCAAGTCATCCCCGATGGACTCCTTGCTTTACTTGCCTATTTGCTGGAAAGGTGGTAAAGAAACATGAAGCTGTTCCTGTGTAAAGATCTGGCAGGATTTGCTGATTTAGGTGCCTTGCTGTGAATGTGGCTTCTGGACCTAAACTAGCTCTGTAACCAGTGGCCACTTCTGTGCAGTGTGCTTCTGAATGACTAAGCTTGTTGGACTTGAGCTGGTTCTTGTATCTGTATGTGGTCAGGAAGACCTGTGTAATAAAATGGTTGTTGTACTTCAGATTATTTCCAGTTGCCTTTGTATCTTAATCCAAAAATAGTTACACCATTACTAGTATTCATTGTAATGTTGTTCTGCTGGGACTTCTGCTAAATCCAGAGTTCTATTATTAGTAGCTTATTTCTCATAGATACAGGAGTCTGTGATGAGCTAGTTGTCTGTTTGTGATTGATTTGGGTTTGGATTTCCAAAGGTGACTGTATTTAGTCTCTTGTTTTTGAATTAGGTTGAGGTTCTATAAAATGAAGATTCAATAGGTTTTGATGATTATCTGTTTTTGTAATATAATTAGCCTTTATGAAGTAGACTACTTAAAGTATAAAACTTTTACAGAAATTAAACTGCTTTTACACATAAGATGTCTTTCCATGATTTCTAGTTGTTTATATTCTCTAACATAACAAGCCCTTGGTAGCTGCTTGAGATTTCTCTTGAGGCCCAGGTAGCCCAATATGATTAAAACCTTCAGTATAAACCATTAAGCACTTAGTTTGAACTGCTTTCCAGCCTTTGTTGTTATTCATTCATGCTTGAGATTGCAGGGTCAATTCAGATATTTATGAAGGAATTGCATTTTTTCAAAAACCTCCATGGACTTGCTTCTTTGTTTTTGTTGACATTGGTTTTTTTTTTCTTGAACTAAAACAGAAAAGGGAGAAATTACACCTCTGAGGTTTTAACTGTTAGGGACAAGTTTTGAATACCTAGGATTGCTTCATATAGGTTGAGTACTTAAGCAATCCTTGAATTTGAAAATCAGTATATTTGAAATTTGTAGTGCTTGAGGAAGGGGAGTTGCTGGATTTTTTTGACTGTCTAGAAATATTTCATTATAAGTTGGCTTCTGCAGAGGTAAATGTTTAGTGAATTACTGTGTCAAGTAGGTGGCACTTGGTAGTAAGCTGAAAGTTTCAGTTGTCATGTAGACTCAAATGATGGCTTTTGTTATAATGTTTGCTAGTAATTACATTTGTACTATGCTAAAAAAACCTATGATGTATTTGTGTTACAATATTTGGGGTATTCTTCATGAACTACAGTGCATTATCAAAGAAATCTAAATGCTAAAGGGAGTTGTCATTATGAATTAAGAAGTAGCAGATTTCCAGTTTATATGTGTGCTGGTTTACTTGTAATAAAAGTAGATATGAGAAGCCCCCTAGATGGAAAAGCTGTCACTGGGACCTGAAAATCAAGAGGTTTTGAACTAGTGGAGGTGGAATGGAGACTTATTTTTTTGAGAGGTTTGCCTGGTGCTCTGAGGAGATGTATCAGGTAACATGAATGTGATATGGTTACTGGTTTTCTGTTGTGTTATACCTGTGTGAGGTATATTAGGGTGTATTGAAGGCTGAACTGGCACTGAACTAGAGAAGGCACCAACAACTTGTAGTAAGGTGAACAAAGAGAAATGGATTTACCAGGTTACAGGGTAGTGTGAAAAAGGAAGAGTTGAAACTCCAAAGTATTGAATAGCAATGAAACAATTCAGATAGGAGCAGGGGAATGTTGGGGAAAAGTGCACAAAACTGCTTATATGTATGAAATCAATTGGTTTGCAATACTTTCTATGGCTGCTTTTGGTACTAGTGGGACTGTGTTGGTGTCTTAATGCGAGAAGTGGGTGGGTGTGGGGTTTGCATCTTGATACCTAGAAATATCTAATGATATTTAGTCCTTTTATATAAGGAAGCTTTTGGTTTTGTAAAACATACATGCTTAATTAAGCTTAAGCTTGAATGACTTTGTTTAGAAATGTAAACCATACTGGGATTCAGAACAACTTTAAGCATATACACTGATCATGAAGATAAAGGGGCACATGCTGTTTCTTCAGCTTAGTGCTGCAGGAAGGACAACACAGGCTAATCTTGATAGTATTTTATCAAAATAGGTTAGTTAGTTGCTGAGGTGTATGTACTAGAAAGCACTAAAACCTGCTGCATGATTGTCTGTGCTAGTGATTAGGATTTTTTTTTGGTTTTGCTCTGTTTATATTGTGAGACAAATGCTGTAGTGATAAAACAAAACAGTTGACTTTATAGAAGCAATAGTTGAAATGTGAAATGTGTGGTGATTCCAGGAGATTATGTGAACTCTCATATACTTGAGAATATAGCAAATTCAGAAGCTATTTAAGATATGTCTCCAGAGAGAAACGTGGAATTAGGTGGCAAGTTAATGTGCTGCTTGTTGGTAGGATTAGCTTTTGCTAAGTTCAGAAAAAGTAAATAAAACTGAAGAAAAAATTAAAATGCTTCATAAGTGACTCTCTTCCTTGTTTGATACATTTGTTATATTTACCTGCTACTTATTTCTCATTGTATTGTTCAAAAGATTGTCGGACTGCTGCTTGTCAGTGTTTGTAGATGTTTTGTTTTTTTTTTCTGGCCTTGTTTCTTCTGAATGAGCCAACAGTGTATCCAGACTACGTAACTTCTAACTAGTTTGACAGACTTGACAGCCTTCGTACTACTTGAAAATAAAATTCCTTTTCACAAAGAATGAAATTTCCTGTTAATAAACCAAAAATATTATGCTGAATCACAGAATATTCTGAGTTGGAAGGGACCCACAAGGATTATAGAGTCCAGCTCTTAAGTGAATGACCCATACAGGGATCAAACCCACAACCTTGGTGTTATTTGCACCATACTCTGACCAGCTGAACTCATCTCAGGGTCTTATATTTCTCAAATATTAATTTTCTGAAAGAGCACCATTTTTAGACAATATAGTCTCAGTTTCAAATGCTGAAGATTATATCGAATAGTTTTAAAAACTGGTAAGCATTGGAAATGTCAAATTGTCATTCTAAACAAGTCCTACTGACAGCTAACAATCTTGGACAGTTTAAGCAATGGCATGCTTTCTTAAATACATACTGAAAGGAAGCTTACAAAAAGCAGAATGAGGAAAAACTGGTTGTTTGGTTTAATGGTTATATGTGTATCTTACTTCAAAGAAAGTATTCTGAACTCTGAAAACATGTTAAAGACCAATCTAATTAAACTTCTTAAAGATAAGCATTCGTGTGAGATGTAAGACGACTTCTAACTTCAAACACAGATATTTTATTATTCCTGGTAAAATGTTGGAGATGTTTGTCCTTTTTTTGTTTGGCTAAAAAAATATTTGGTAAATGCATATAAATGAGGATACGATGGATTAGAAATCAAACATGAGCCTGCTTAAATAATTCTCAAGATTTTCTGGTTCACGTGTGGTGATATTGAACTCTTTAGTCATAGGCTTTAATTTGTGCATGGTGCTGATCTGATGCTGTGCAGGGACACTCATTGCATCCCTTCATTCAATTCACTCTAATTATCCCCAACTTCCTGGGGAGCCTGCTTAGAACTGGTCATGAATGTTTGTTATTAAGTATTAAGATGTTAGACTACCCTGGTTACAAGTAACAAAGTAGTTTTTAGTCTGAATTTACATATAGATGACCAGTATAGGAAGCTGAAATTCTATTTGTCATGATTTTATTTAATCAAATTCAAAATAATGTATTAGAATAATAAAACATTTTGACAGTGACTTAAACTCAGAGTTAAATGAAATGAGATTTATTGTGCAAGTACTTGTATGCCAGTGTTGGTAATTTCAGTGTGTATTTTAGAGTGGTTATGGTATGTAAATGATCTTTGACACAATCAGATTTGTGTGCATGTAACTGGGTGATGGTAATTATTTTTGCTGGGAGCATCTGTTAATGCTGAATTTTGCCTCTTCAGGTTCACGTGAAAATGGCGGATGAATCCGTCTGCGTTGGCCCAGCTCCCACCAGCAAAAGCTACCTCAACATGGATGCCATCATGGAAGTCATTAGGAAAACCAGGGCCCAAGCTGTGAGTCTGAATGTGTCTATCTGCTGCAGCTGTTTCATATATAGAAAGCAGAAAAGCCAGAGTTTGTATTTTTTTTTTAAAAGGTGTGGGGGGGAAGTGATTGAATATGCTATTCCAGTTAGTTCATGTCACATGAGTTAAATGTGTCTGAAATCGCTACTGGAAATCAAAGGCTTTGTAGCATCTGGCAGCACTGGTCGCTGATCCTGCAGGTGGCTGCTGGATTCAGCTTTCACACCAGGGAGCAGCTTCAGTTCATTTCCAAATTTGCTGCGGGAAAAAAAAATCCCAATTAGTTTTGAGCGCTAACCCTTTATATGCCATAATGGCTATTTTGAATGTTTTGGAAAGTGTGTCCAGAAAGGCTTTTGCTTAAACTTCATTTGAATCACTTTCTATGTTACATAAATGTTACTTGTAGGAAGATAAATGGTGCATCCCATAATCGTTTTTGTTTCAGAATGTTTACAAAATGCACATTAGCTAATTTGTGTAAATGTGGGCAAGTCTGCCTTTCTCCCTCCAAGTTGGCCAGAGATTCAAAGCTTGACAGGAATCAGTAGGAAAAACTAATATGTAATCATGTTCACATTCCTAATGTTCTTTGTTCTGTCACTGAAATAAATGTATTATTCAGAGCTACTGTACACAGAACATTTATTAAAATAAAATTTGATGTGTATGTATCAGCAGCACTAACTACCCTTTAGCAGTTGGATCAGCACTGTAATTTGTTTCAAACATGATGTTTTGGTACAGTGCCTTCAGGGGCCAAAAACTTTCCTATGAAGAAACCCAGTGTTTTCTTCCCTTTGAGTTTCTGATTATGAAACCTGGTTACTGGCTCTTTAAAAGAGGTGAATAAAATGGCTTCTACTTTGTCTACCAGAGTATATTAGATCCAGAATCTTATGTGACTTGCAAAAAGTAAAATGAAAACTCTTTCTCATGCTCCTCTCAAGTAATTAGGCTGAATGTATATTGGGGTGTGAGCAAACGAGGCACACAGGATGCTTGACTTAGACTAATGAAGAGAGTATATTGTGCTCTCCAGCCGGGGTCACTAGAGACGGGAGGCTTACAACTGTGGACCTATGCACCATTATTAGAGTTAGTGCTGGAAATATTTTGGGGTGAGGAGTACTTTACAGTGGTTGGTGAGGAGTGTGGTTGAGCATGTATGGGGAAATCTGCAATGGAGCTAAAAAGAGCAGAAGGCAAATCATCAAAAGAAATGTCCATTTGCTCTGCAAACAGCTCCATTTGCTCTGCAAACAACCCTGTTGTCCCTAGTTAAGTAAGGAAAGTTTGTTTCAGAAATGGTAGCTCAACGGCTTAGGGCAGAAAAATCAGTGTGTTAAGAGAGTTTCTTAAGGTATTAAACCTATTTAAATGCTTAGTAATGTACTTCATCATCCCCAGTGTTTGAAAATGTGCTAGCAATTTTGGTGTCTGGTTTCAGAACTCAATCAGCTTGAATTTTTTTTTTTTTTGTCTTCCAAGGTACACCCAGGATATGGATTTCTTTCAGAAAATAAAGAATTTGCTAGGCGTTTGGTAAGTTATTTTTATTTGCTTGGCTGTGACTGATGCACTAGGTGGCACATATTCATTTCAAGGTATTTGAGGAGTCGAGCTACCAACTCAAGGCAGATCTAAAAGATACCTTAACATAGAACAGTTCAGTATGCTTTCTGTACATGTGGATTTCTTGCGTTTTGAGGATGTAAGTGCAGCCTGAGTTTTCTTTTGGGAGAAGCCTGTTTGTAAGAACTTTACCCAGGATGTAAAAACCTTTAGGCATTTTCGCTTATGCCTGGACTGTTTATGAGGCTGCTCTGCAAAACTGGGTCACTGAAATGATCTAGGTTAAAAGTATCTGGTTTTAAGTGATCATTTTGGTGATTTGTAGCACAGCTGGTGAACAGCTGTATCAGCAGCCCTGAGAAGGTGCTGAACTGCACTTTGGGATGGGAATAGAAAGCTGTTTAAAAATTTGCTTCTCTGCTGGTGGTATTCTATCGTGGAGCTGCTTTCTCTGAAAGGACCAAAGAGTCAAGAGGGTGCTGTTTTCACTTTGTCTGAATTTATTGTTCAAAACGTCTTTACTTCAGTAGGGTTTTTGTATATCACGAACTGATATATAGTCTGATTTTATTTTTTTCCAAAAGCTTTCCTGCAGCTGCTTAAAAATGTGGGCAGTGCTAGGAGGAAGTTACACTCACAATGTTAGAACAAAGTCCTGAGTGGATGCTGTCTGTGTAGTCACTGCAGATCATGTGTTACTGTCTACTGGTTTTGCTCAGAATAAGGCCAAGCACATACTACATTGAAATTCAAAGTAAAAAGCCGTTACAGCTACTAACTTTGTTATGGAGTGAAACGAACTATGTAGCTGAAGAAATACCTTGTTTTACAGGCAGCAAGATAAATTTGGTTCTGCTTTTGAGAATAATTTGCACCCCTTTGATTCAGGGTAAAAAACTTAGATGAAGAATGTGATTCTGAAATGATTGTTCTTTTGTCCTTAGCATGTGTGGAACAGGTCTTCCACATATCTTCCTTGACTATGTTCCTTTAGGCTTGAGTTCTAGTTGTAATACAGACCCGTACTTATTTAGATGATTATTTAGTGTTAGAGAATACCACCTGCTCATTATCGAGACTATTTGAGAATGAAATCTCGAACTTTCATACTTTGCAGTTGCTGTGATTTGATTTTTTTTTTTTTTTTTAAGCCCCTATACAAAAACACAAGTGCAGGTTCTGTGGGATGCTGAATACACCCTGCTGGGTGCTGGTGATGTTAAAGTTGAAAGGAATTCTAAACACTTGGTGTTTGCCAGGATTTACCAAATCTGGGGTAATCTCTTACATGTTATTTTCATGCAGTTTAGCAGCTTTCTTTTATCACTGTTTTTGTGTCTAACCGGTACACTGCTTTGTGTACCAGAGGTTCTTTTTACAGGGAAGATTCCTGGCTTAATTTATAACAAACACTGTTCTCAATGGATTAGACCAGCAGGATAACTTAGTTGGCAGGTCCTGTTTTTTTAGTAACAAAAATAAGTCAGTGAAATGGAAGTGCTCACTTACACTATTTTGCTTTATGTTTTTCTGCTGAACTTGGGAAATCGGTAGTTATTACTCTGAACTAGGGATGTTCTGTAGTGGTGGGGTTATTTGCTAGTGTTGGTTACAATATTGGTAATGTGACAGTCTGGAACACTTTTTTTGGCAGGATTAAGCAGAAATGGAGGAAGTACAAACATTCCTGTAGATCCTCTCCGCCCTCCTATTTTCTCATCTTTTCACTGGGATCCTAGAACAGTTTCTGAACAATTTCCGGAAATAATGTGGTGACTGAAAACATGTTTGAGTTTTTGGTTGGTGCTGCAGTCTCAAAATACCTTTAATTATGTTTCAGAAGCCCAATGTGTTCAGTTCTCTAAAAATATAATAAAACAAGGTAATGTGATTTTGCTTTCTGAAATGCACTATTTAAAGTCTCAATCAAGACATAATCATGCTCCCCTTCATGTCAGTGGCTCTAAAAGATCAAACCCCTAGTGAGAACTGGTGAAATGATCTATCTTTTTATCACTAGGGCTGCTTATATTTTTTCAAGACACTCTGATTAATACAGTTAGGAGGAAAACTTGCCTGCTGTTTCTTTTCTTTATTGAAGAATGTAACTGTTATGTTGTTAAACTGTTACAAAGTTGCTGAAGATGGTTTTTGTTCTGTTTTCTTTCTCCCTATCCTGTTCTTTGCATATGTGCTAATTTGTTCTTTTGCATTGAAAGTAGTGATGGAACTTATGAAACTTGGGCTTATTTCCTGGTATGCATCTGTACTTTTAAACCAAACATCTTAAATTGGGAAACTGAGAAGGACACTAAACTTTCTAAACTTGCCAATCTGTAAGAGCAGTAATGAGCTCAAAGCAAAGCTTTGTCTTCAATTAATGCATGGAGGGTCAGCTCACATATAATCCTGCTGTGTGTGATTTGAACAAAAGCATGTCTTTTTGTTCATTATTGTCTGAATGCTTCACGGAATAGTATACAGCTATAGATAGTATTTTTGAAGAATTTGATACTTAGAGTATTGAAAATTGTTGGTCTTTATTTTTTTTCTTCTTTAGAAACTTAATTTTGTTCTCTCTTAAATAGGGCAAGGGAGACACAAATAAATGATCCTTTGTTTCCAAAGCAAAATTTCCAAAAAACAATCAGTGAGTGAATATCTGGCATGTTGTTCATTGTGATTCAATAAACAAATTGGTTCATTCGGTCCTGTCTTTGTGTATCTATTCTGGTTGCTGTTATTGGCTGACAGAAAAGAGATCCATGGCATTTATATTGAGTGAGTCTGTCAAAGATTTCATAAATATTAAGGTCAATTTCTTAAAGATTGGTATTTGAACGTGGAATCTTTTGATGAGTTTGATACTGCTGATAGCATTATTATGTAGAATAACAAAATATGGGTTTATGCAAGTGAATGCATTCCCTTAGAATCAGCAAATAAGTTGGGACTTTCACATGAAAATATATTTGCATGCATAAACTAAGTAATTTCTCTCCTTCAAGGAATAATTGCATAATATTCAGTATTGTCATAAATGTTAAGGTGAAGTTAAAATCTATTGCTTCATTTAAAAAAAATTGCTAGTATCCTTTGCCAGATGCTATGGAGAATTGCAAGAGCAGTTTGTTCCTTTCCTGCTTTAGAAGAGTTCGCTAGTGGTCTCTGTATTTAGGTTAGCTTGCTTAGTGTTTCCCATTTTTAAAAATTAATGCAGACCTTTTCTGAGAAGGTCTGTCACCTCTGTTATCTGAAGCAGGTCTTTGGAATTTGGGAAGAAGAAAGGCCTGAGACTAAGGTGAGCCTTTTGGTTGACTGGTAATTGAAAGATACGCTTTTCTGAAATTGCCATTTTTCTGTCCTTGCTTACAGACCTCCAGAGCAGCTGTTTTGGTGGGGGGATGGGAGTGCTGAGTCAGGTCTCTTAACATGCTGAATAGTTTGGGAGGATTGGCCCTTGGTCCCAGTGACTGTTTCCTTTTTTTTTTTTTTTTTTTTTTAAATTTTTTTTTTTATTCTGGGTGAGGGAGGAACTGGGGGAGAAAAGAGTGAGAAGAAAGCGACTGTGATTGGCTTGCACAGTCATTATTCCAGAGTGCTGCTGCTTGTCTAGCTGATGTTAGCAGCAAGTAGGAGTCTTACTCCTGCAGTTGAGGTTATGTATGCTCTAGCTTCCTGGCAATGATTATAAACTTAGACCTTGATGCATGATGACTCTGCGTTACAGTTAGCCATAATAGGATCAGTTTTCTTTTTAATTTAAAGAAACGCAAATGAACTTCCATTTTACTGTCTACCATGAAAGTCCCTTGGGATGCTACTGCTAAAAACAAAACAAAAAAAATCAGCTAAATTATTCCTTTGCAAGCCTAGTATAAAAAATACCAGTTTGTAAGATGATAAATCTTCAGAGTATTTTGGTGTCTTGTATGTATGTGATAGAGTTCGTGCTTTCATGAAAGGTCATGGATTGGGGTGTATTTTCTCCAAGAAAATCATTTAATATTTGCATAAAATCATTTCAACATGATAGCAGTTAAAGTTGCAAATGCAGCCTTTATCTGGAATAGTCTTTTCTGAATGCGGCCTTGACAGTATTCTGATGTTCTGTTTCTTGATGCAAAAATAGCTAGCCACTACCTCCTGCCAAAATCCACTCCTTGCAATAGAAGCCATAAATGTGGTGAGACAAAACCATTCAATTTTTGAATAAGATATGAACCTTTTTGGAGTTCCTAGTGGAACCTGGTTGTATACATCTTTTGTACCTTTTTAGCAACTACTGTTTGGCGTGACTCGGGGGAGAACAAAGCAGCCAGTGCTATTTCTCTTTACCTTTGAAGCTAGATTAACATTCTTGGTGGAATTAAAAATCCCAACAATGTATTGTCTGAAAGAAATGGGAAACGTATATGGAAAGGGTTGATCGCATGTTTGTAAATGGCTGCTAAGTTTGAGAAGGAAAAGGTAAACCAAAGAACAACTTGTCACCTTCTGTAAGGGGACACGTCTGATCTGTGAAGAGCTTTGTGCAGCTGGATCTACCGACGTATGCACAGCTCATTATGGGATTCTCACTGTTTAAAATGTAAACTCTTATTGGCAGGAGTGTTTCTTAACCACTGTTGTGCATGGCTTTGTTATTTGTAAGCAAATTGTGAAGTTCCTTTATCATGATTTTTGAGACACATTTGGTATGATTCTGATGCTGTTCCCACATGTATTAGCTTTTAACATGACAACTCTGGATTAGCAAATTGTAAAAAGGTGGTCAAAAAAAGGCAGTGTGGAAGCTGGTATCAAGAAGCTGCTTATGGCAGAGATTGTATACTTCAAGGAGTGGGGAAGACAGCTTTTAGTGTGTGTTTTGTACACTATGCCTTGCAGGCCAGAGTTTCATTGTCTACCAAAGCCAGCAGTGTGTCTGCTACCACTGTCTGTGGTGGCTTAAGGTGCTTTGTCTGTTGGAGACTGGGGGTTTTGTCTGTACAGGGTAATAGGGTAATAAGCAATGTACTGGCCTAAGTGAACAGGTCACCACTTTGCTGCCCAGAAGATCTCTGCCTGTGAGCCTGTAATTTTGATGCTTATTTTGTTCTGAGGCAGAATGCTTCTGAGTGTTACTTGTATTCTTGTATTTAATTCTGAGTAAACTCTTTTTCATAGAAAAAAAGTCTAAATCTGCTGTATCAGGTTGGGTGAAATCCATGGGAGAGACAAATAGTGTGTGTATTGAAACATGGGCAGCATTTGTCAGACATTACAAGTCCATACGAGCTAGAAAAATGCAATTGAGTCATCAGAACTGTCTGCTTTGTGCTTACTGGTGTGGAAGTAGGAAGGCTGTATTAGTCCTTTACTGTAGAAAACTTCAAATACCTTTGCTAAAAGCCTTTGATGGCTTATGTTATGTCATCAGTGTCCTGTTTAAGATTTCTATGCTACAGAACAAATTGATGCCAGTTCTCTGTTTTAAATTTCAAATCACTATCTTGGGAACCGCTGTATATAGCAAGAGCATTTCTTTCAAGGTCAGGCTTATGCCTAAACTTAAAAGTCTTGGGATACATATCTACAGGTCTTGTGGTTATATATGTGTATAATCTATATGCATGTATTTAAAGATGCAGGGTAGTGTTTTGTCAAAGATTCATGTAATTTGACAAAAGTACTCTCCTCCCTTTTTATTCTTTTGCCTAAACTTCATGATCTTTGTATGTTTTTTCTCTTGATCTCCTTTGTGATTAGACAACTTCTTATGACATGGCACTCTTGACCTATTTGTATTTGTTTTTCACTTAGAGTAAGCCTTTATTTTTAACTTGTGTTTTTTTTAAAGCTATGTCTTTTCTTCAAATGGCTTAGTTTGAAAGTTTTAATGTGTGCAACTGTCCTTAGGAAAAATGCATGCACAAAACCTCTTGATTTGAGCAGTAGTGCCTGGCAACATGAGACTCTTGGTGGATGAACTGTGGGCTTGAATGGCTTCTGGAGGAATGATTTAATGCTGTGCATATGATTAAAGAAGATATTAGAGATATTTTTGCCTATATGGGCTATCATAAATCATTTAATGTTTCTCATGAGATGCCTTTCGACAGCAGCACTTTGGCACGCTTATTAAGTTGTGTGGTTCTGCAGATGAATGGATTTTTGCACTCCTGATTTGTAAAAATTCATTATTTCTTGATGTGCAGTGTCACTGCAATAGTACTTACTTCCAGGCTTACAGGAATCCTTCCTGTTTCTTCAGAAATACTTTGTTCTGTCCTCTTTTTTCACTGTTGCTGTGTCTGGTTGTGATAACAAAAAAGTACTGCTCTGTTTCCACAATTGCAATTACTTTAACTGTGTGTACTTGTCTTTTTCCTCATTACAAATGAAACTTGCAAATGAAATCCTATGTAATTCTCTTCTTACACTGATAATATTATTTCCTTTCACTTTCTGCCTCTTTACTCTTGATTTGCAATCATGCAGACAAGCTTGTCTGGTTGTGGTAAACTCTGTCCATTCTGGTCTATGGTGATTTGTTAATTTGTACTGTTCTGTTTAACTGATGTAAGCTTGTGTGGTAACCTTGCAAATGTGATGTCCTTCTGTGTTTCTAAAATCAGTTTTAAATTTCCCATTAGTAATAGTGGAGTTGGATTTGACATGAATGCTTAAGGGATATGTGTTTGAAATCAGAACACTTGTTGCTCTGTGGATTCTCATTTACTTTTGTGGCAAGACAGATGAAGCTTCAGCTTAGAATTCAGCATTGTTTCCTTAATAATCACTTCTGTTTTCTGCCTGCATTTTAAGAAATTATGTATTTTATAGTGATTGATGATCTGTGTTCAGTAGATCTACCTTACAGATTGAACACTTAAGAGTTTATATATAGTCTTCATAAAATATGCATATCAAGAAAATTAATTCTTACTTTAAAGATGAATGCAACTTAGTAATGGGGGTTTTTTTTGTGCACTCTTACAGTTGAAATATATTGGAGCAATAATGTGCATGGTAGTACCGTTTTCCCTATCACAGTGTGACTATTCTGTTTTCTACTGTGGCTGAAAACTAATTTCAACAGGACCAAAATCAATCTACTGAATACACACTTCACTAGCCAAGATGTCTTCTTACAACATGTTGTATTTTCATACACAAGGGGTTTTGTTATTGACAGTGGTGTGTTACATGAGGAGGGATATAAACATGCTGCGTCTCTTTCATCCCAAGGCTAGGATGTGATTACTTTTGAGGGAAGTTTTGAGGAAGTTTTTAAATTTAATTCTTGAAGCCTTGTTTAGCTTGGGTTGACCTGCTGAAAAGCAGCTCTGAGAAGGAGGACCTGGAGGTCCTGGTGGACAGCAAGCTGTCCAGGAGCCAGCAGTGCCCTTGTGGCCAAGAAAGGCCATTGGTATCCTGGGGTGCATCAGGAAGAGCTTTGACCAGCAGGTCGAGGCAGGTGGTCCTGCCCCTCTGCTCAGCCCTGGTGAAGCCACATCTGGAGTGCTGTGTCCATTTCTGGGCTCCTCAGTACAAGAAAGACAGGAACTCCTGGAGTGGGTCCAGGGGAGAGCAACAAAAATGATCAAGTGACTGGAGCATCTCTCTGGGAGCTTGACCTGTTCAGCCTTGGGAAGAGATGACTGAGAAAGGACCTCATCAATGTCTGAGTGTCTGAAGGGAGGGTGCCAAGAGGATGGAGCCAGGCTCTTGGTGGTGCAAGGAATAGGGTAAGAGGAAATGGGCAGAAACTGATGGATAGGAAGCTCTATGTGAACATGAGGAAGATGATCTTTATTGTGAGGGTGACTGAGCACTGGTGTAGGTTGCCCAGAGAAGTGGAGTCTCCTTCCCTGGAGATATTCAAAGACTGTCTGGAAGTAATCCTGAGTAATGTGCTCTAGGGGTCCCTTCTTGAGCAAGGAGGTTGCACTAGAAGACATCCAGTGGTTCCCTTCTTATCTCAATCTTCTGTGATTGTTGTGACAACTGATAAAATGTATTTGTGTCTTCTTTTGGTTTAGTGACTTAAAAATGATGACATCCTGCTGAGTCTTTATTCCTAATTCACACCCTATAGTTGCCTCATTATGATTTGAATTGTAGTGGATTTTGAAATGGACTGACTGCTACTTTAGCTGTGGAAAAGGATGCTAGCTGAAAGGTTTTTTGTTAACATGTTTCTAAAGATGACCTATTATCCTGGACTGGGCAAAATTTTTTTGGTGGGACTTTGTTTTTCATGGTACATATTTTGACCGTAACCTTATTTCAGGAAATATTTTCTTGAAATTAGGGCTTAATATCATGTTAAGTTATTAGAACTTAGCTTCATAAACATAAGAATTGATTTTATACATCTGTTTGGTTCCTTTTATATTGTTGTAGTTGTCTTGATTAAAACTTTTGTATAGGTGTTTAATATCTGTACAGTATATAATGTTGGTGCTGTACTGTAAAGTTTTCAAATGTTTGGAATAGTTTCTGCAGCAGCAAGACTTTACCTACTTGTTTGTTAATATACCATAGGATTTGCTTGTTTCAGTATTGCTTCCTGGGCAGGAGACTGTCGTGTAGCCTCTCTGGGGTAATTGTTCTCTGTGGTGTGAGAACTGCTCCAGTTACCTCTGCATGTTGAGAGAATCACTGTTAATATGCCAGATACAGTTGGTTATAAAAGTGAATTGAGACACTGTATTCAGGCATGTCAGGGTTAAATAAGGTTTTTCAGTCTTTAACCTGTTTAATGACACTTTAACTTCTTAGCCATTCAATTACTATCTTCTAGATTGTTAACAATATTTTCCAGCTGGTTGCACATTTTTATTGTATGGTTGTAGAATGCATAATTCAGTTGGACCTGGTTACTACTTTAGCTATCAAATACAGTCTTTATTTCACAGAAGGATTGAGATTGGAAGGTATCTCTGGGGATCATCTGTTTTGACCCCTCTGCTCGAGCAGGGATACTCAGAGCTGGCTGGCAGGACCATGTCTGGTGGGCTTTTGACTCTCCAAGCACGGAGACTCCACAACCTCTATGGGCAACCTGTGCCAGTGTTTGGCCACCCTCACAGTCAAAAGAAGTTTCCAGATGAAAGGAACTCCCAGTGTTTCAGCTTGTGCTTCTTACCTCTGATCCTGTCATGGGACACAACTAAGCAGAGCCTGGCTCTGTCCTGTTGGCATTCTCCCTTCAGGCATTGATGAGATCCCACTTAGACTTCAGACTGAACAGTCCCAGCTTCCATCCTTTCCTCGCAGGAGAGTTGCTCAAACAAAAAATCTGTGAACATATCAACATAAGCACCACCTAATAGTAACTTACCTGGTTTGTCAGATTTTGTCAATGAAAGCTTTTACTGAGTGCCAACAGGAATTATGACCCCCTGGTAAGAGTAAGAATTTAACAGATTCCTTGCAGCTACCTTATTGTGTTTAGTGGTTAATTTTGTTCATTTTGCAAATCTTTTAAAGAATTCCCTGGAATTTTAAAAAATATCTTTAAAATACATCTTCCTCATTCTTATGAATGTATCTGCCTTTTCACTTTGATTCTATTTGAAGGTTTGCTTACAAATAAGCTTTGTCTATTTTCACAGCATATTTCCTTAATTTCTATTTCAGACTGAATGAAAGTGATCAATAACATTGGTAGCTTAAAGTACTGCATCTACTGAACACTTCCTGCTGGAGTTATGGGGAGCATCATTAAAACACTTAGCAGCTGGAATGTTTTCAGCAATGAAGTTTTGAATTAACACATGTATAAAAATTGATTTCCTAAAGCTAAGTGATGTGTTTTGTGTAGAACCTAGCAAGTGCTTCTTGCTCCCTGAAGGCCAACTCGTGCATTCAGCTCCTGAGGATCATGTTACTAAGCCTGTGGTAGACTGCTGTTCTGACTGTGACCAAGAGATTACTTCTCCCAGTGGCTTGTTGCTGCATGTCCCCGTGAGGGGTTATTGCCCTCCTTGGATGTGCTGGAATGACAGTGACACCTACTCACTTTGTAAACCTGTCAAAATTATCTTTGTTTAAACAAATCATACATCCCCTGCTCCTAAATGCCCCTATTTAAGTCTTTAGGTTAGTACAGCTGATTCTAGCAGAAGCAAGTTAACAAGTTTCTGCTTTACTCAGAATGAAGGCAGACTCAAAGGAATGGTAGCTTAGGATTGAAGTAATAGGGTGTGAGGAAAAAAATAAGCAACTGAAGTTGATGAACTTCTAACTTATTTATAGCTGAATTAGTATTTGACAGAAACCTTATTGAGAGGGACTCAGGTACTTAGTTTAGGCTGGTTCAGGTACCTAATTTAGCTTTTTAAGGTAATTTCTGAGTTACATCTGTTTTCGATGTGTCTTTATCAAAAACGTTATTTAGTAAAGCATTTGAAGAGCTTGATTAACCAAATAATCTTTAAATAATTTATTTCATCCACAAAATATGAAGATCCCCTTTGTATGGGTGTGTTTTTTCACCAAAAATTGTCTCTGCCTCCTCCAGCATATAGATTTACAGTAGCTTCTTGCAACATTGATAGTGTGAATTATTAAAAGCTTTGAAACTTGGAATGATTGTATAGTTGGTAGGGCTTTTATTGCACTATGGAGTGCATCACTGTTAGATGCTATGGAGGCAGAGATGTTGTTTTCTGTGACTCTGCAGGCCATTGCTGTTTGGAGAAGATTATTTTCAGGGTCTTTACCTGCCTGTGAGCATAACAGGAAGAGAGAAGTTACTACAAGTTGACTTCCTAACCTTGAGGCTTATTGGTAGCTAATTGTATTTTATTTGATCATCTAAGATCTGACAGTGTTAATGCTGTAAACCTGGAAATTTGTGTTGTCATTTATGATTTTTTTTTACTGATACCTTGAAAAGTTTAATGGAAGATTAAAAATAAGGCTGTTGTCAGTGTGCGCACATTTGTCCATCATCCTGATTTTTGTATCAGAACTGTGTAGGAAGCATACACCTGCTGAACAGTGTCTCACTGTTTAGAGATGGGTTCTTTAATTGATACTCAGTTATGGCTTTCAGTACACACAGGGTTAAGTGAAAAAGTTGCAGTAATATCTAGTGAGCTTTTTTCCTTTAATGTGCTCATTAGCAGTGGCAAGTGCAGGTTTTAGCACATGTCAGTAATTTACATTTCATTGCTGAGTGGCCTGTTCGAGTTGTTTTTAAGCCTGATGAATATACTTGTGTTGGGAATAAACTGAGTAGAAGAATTGAAAGCCAAATACCCTGCCAGGCTTTTCAGTTGGTGCTGTAGTTTCTAGTGGGTCACTGATTAGTAATGCATGAAGCAGCAGAAAAATGCCAAGATGATGTCTAGAAAGGTTACTTCAGGTAGATTTACCCTCAAACCCCTCTTCCTTTTGTAACTACCTTTGCAATTATTTTCCTCAAAATTTCATTTAGCAGGCCTTCTCTTAATACAAGAATGTGGTAGGTTAGATGGACATCCCAACTAGGTTACTTATTTAGAGGTGGTACAGAAGAGTAATACTTGTGCAGTGAATCCTAGAAATGGATGATCTTACTGGCTGTGCAGTTTCCTGCTCTCAGCTCATGATGATAGGGATCTCAGTGAATATTCGCTCTTGTACTTTTTCTTTCCTCTGCCTCATCTCCCACTGACTGGCTTGAAGATGTGTGTGGTTCACTGCAGTAATGGCAAATATGTGTGTGTTGGGATGCAGTAACACTGTGGTTGGCAATTCAGATGCAAAATAAAGGTTGCTTTTGGGGGAAAATTGATGCTTTTATGTAACAGCAGCTTAGTTTGGTAATAAAACCATATGATTAGCTAAATGTATTCTTGATGGAGTGATATTCTTGCTATTTTCCAAGCTACTCTATTTTCAGAGCACTATGTGGAAACTTATACTGTGAAATTATACTTTCCTTTGTAGAGAGGCCTGCATATATTTTCTGTCTGAAAGGATAGATATTGCTGAATTTACATATGTACACGGACAACGAAGCATTTTTATTCCAGATGCCTGTTAGGATCATACTGACATGTTCTTCAGAGCTCTTGCAAAAGAGTACTGGTGCTTGCTCTTTCTCACTTTCACTCTAAGGTATTGTGAACACTGTTTATATTGAAGTTACTTATTATACAGTTTGAGGATGGGGAATGCATTAAACATTTAGAATGGGGGGGAAAACCAGCAAAAGATATTCCAGAACATTCTTGTGAATAAAACCCGCCAGTTTGTGTAAGAATTTTTGAACCCTTTTATTAGCATATCTGAACATTAGGTGCACATATTTAAATGAGAATGTTTGCAGAAAGTAGAGCCATTTGAATATTTTCCACATGCTGAAAATATTTTCATAGCTGCCTTGGTCAAGTTTGGAATTCCCGTTGTTAATTGTGAAATAGCTATTTGGGTTGTCCGGGAAGGCTGAGTCCTCTACCTTTCCTGTGTTAGCATGGAACTATCTGCAGTGGTAATTCAATGATTGTGATTAGACAACAAATACTAGTTTGAGTTAACAAGCAGTAAAGGTGTCTATGGATGTTACTGGAAAGACATTTTTGGTTGTGAGCCACAACTTTTTTCATGGTTTGTTATAAAAAAAATTGAGGAAAATTATGCTTTTCTCATGAAAAAAAACTTGTGTGAGATATTTTGCCTCATGGTTAGGACACTTTTACATTCTTTACTCTCTCAGAAATCTGGAGATACTTGTGTCGAAGTTGTTGAGACTAAAAATCAGTAGAGCTTGCACAAAAGTGGGGAGAATATTTTATCATTTAAACTTAGAATGGTTTTAGTTTCTTTTTCAGTTGCAACTGAAGTCATAAAGTATTTGCAGATTTATGTCTTAGAACTGTACTGTGGTTCTAAATGGATCAAATGGAGAGGGGGCTAAGAGTGCTTTCAATGAAGATTTTGTGTTAGAGGTTTATGGTAGGGCAGGCTTCTGGGCTGGGGGCTTAGTCTCTACTGAATAGGTCCTCTAGCTCTGACCTACTCCTGCCTGGCTGAATGTGCTTCCTGATGGCTAACAAAGCATGTCCTGTGGCTGTTGTGGGTGCCACTGCCCTCCCATGTAATTTAAGGAACATGAAGTTGTACCCTAAGGCATTGTGTATTGTATGTATTTGTGTGTAGGGTTGTGCAGTTGTTGAAGGCAGGTGAACTGTTTGCTTTCTGGATCTTACGACTTCTTGGAGAATTGATCCTCATCTTGATTGAGCATCTTGTACTTTTCCTCTATGTACTCTGGTAGGAGTAGATTATAACTGAATGCTGGGGCAAAGCTGTTACCACACTAAAAGTAGTTCTTGAGTAGGTGACTGATTCTTTGGTCTTTGGAAGAGGATCTGATCTCAAAATGTAAGATGTTCCTGCAGGTTGGTAATTTTGCCATTTTTCTGGGAGGAAGTTGGTTGTTCTCATAGTTTAAATTTAGAATTGGCTTTCTGTGGAACAAGAGGCAGATTCTGGTCAGCCAAATTGGTGTAGCCGATAACCATATTAGTCTTCAAGGGGATTTTTGGTAGAAGGTGTCTAGGGAATTCAACACCCATGCAGCCCATACTGCAGTGTTCAAAGGATAATTTTCAAGTTCCTCGATTTAAGTATCTAGTATTGTGACATATGTGATACTTCAGGCATTAACTGTTGTGTTCCAAAATGTGATTAAAAAATTCGTCTTTGGGAAGGCAATAAGTACACATAAGTTAGGAATGAGTTTAAGAAGCCAGAGAATAATATATACATGGGATTTGGCAATCTCTTATTTTCAGTGTGTATTTTTTTTCTGCTTGCAGAAAGAACATGTTATTTTAGGGTTGTCCCGAACTGAAACCCTTGAATTTTGTAAGACTGTTACTTTTATTCATGGGTTCTGTTTTAATAATGTAGATAAATGATTCCCATAGCAGCCATATTATAAAGCTGTGACTTCTTTTGGTAAATGACTGTAGTGGGCTACCCAAATACTGCATGAGCTATTGCATGTACAAAAGCTGAAAATGCATTATGTCTGTATATGGAGAACATGCCTCTTAGCACAAAAGGGCTGCTCAAGAATCCCATGTGTAAATTTGCTTTTCAAAGGCAGGCAGCAGGTGTGCTGCAGAGTGGTGCTTCCGCCTATCCCACCAGGAGAAGTTCAGTTTAATTTGCTCAGGCTGGAATTTAGAAAGAGTAAGTTCCCTGCTCAGACTTTGGGGCAAGGCATCTTGCTGGCAAGCTGTGCTTAATCTTATGGTATTAAATTCAAACCCACCATACTAAAAGAATATCAGGCTATTTAAAAACGGATTACTAAAAAGGTAAAATTGCCTGAATGAAGATTTGGGGTGCATGTGTAGGCATTGACACAGTTTTGCATTATGTAGTTGCTTGCTTGTTTACGTGGGACTCTAGCCTTGCTTGAAGGCTGAGTATTTCTTCATGTTTGTTCTTCAGTGTTTTGCTTCCAACAGTATTCAAACCTTGCACTGGACACATGTATATTTAATTTATCTGGGAAACTTAGTCCATTTCTATAATATTTGTGAATTTATGCATGTTAATATATTTATTCCCAAAATACCCTGATGCTCGTGACCAGAGCAGAAGAGGATCCTGTCCTGCTACTTCCTTGGATGTTTATTCATCTTTGTGTTCAAGAATGTCATGGCTTTTCATCCAGAAGGCACAGGAAGCTCAGAAAATAAGAGGCCTTATTTGCAGTTCTTTCCAACTCCAAGGAGCATTTTCAGATAGTCTGTGTGTCTAGTGGGTGGAGTGTGCTCTGATTGTAAAGAGTTTTCATAGTACGTTACTGCTAGACTCTCCCCAGAAGGTGGTCCAAATGGAGGTTTTCTATGGCTTATAAACTGAAACATGGGTAACTTTTTCCTGAGAATAATAATGGCTTTATTTATGATATACCATGCTTAGCATGGTACAGTATGCCTTCCATTCTGCTTTCCTAGTTGTTAACTGAAGCCTCCCAGCTTCTGTATGAAAGTCCTTTTCACCTTACTGGGAATAACAGTTTAAACAGTATTACCGCTGTTCTTTCTGAGTTGTTCTTACAGAAAATTCTTGTGCAAGAAATCTTTGGAGTGGAAGACTTGAGTCCAGTGAGATTTAGAATTTGACAAATGTATATTCAAGCAAGAGTTTCCAAAGAGTGAATGAAGGGCTCTCTGGGTTCTGCTCTTGTATAGATTGTCTCTATCTCTCTACTATACCTTATACCAAAATGTCTGTATGATAAGAAATTAATGCTTTAGCTACAAGATTTTGTTTCAGGTATGTTAGGTTGCATAGTAGATTATAACTGTATCTTCTTCAGTTTTACAACAGGTTTTGTTTTTTCTGTATTTAGTCACTTCTAACTATACAAAATACTTCTCCAGTCATTTCAGTGCTTGATAACTTTAGGGTTCATTGCCCTTGTACATTTTTCAAATTACTAGCTTCCGAGTGCACACGGCTTTAATTTACCCCCTACTGGTATCTTTAAATGGATTTTCAAGAATTTTGAAAGTGGACTACTATAGTTGTATTTCAGTATTGGTCCTGACTGACACAGAATTTCTTAAGTAGCCTCTACAATTAAAGGAATGGGAGGTTCAAATGACTCCTACAGCAAGAAGCCAAAGAGTCTCTTACATAAATTTGTATTAGGTTTCTCAGAATGTTTTTGCTTTCAGTATTTCTGGTAATTTGCCTGTTGCTTTTGCAAATGCTTTTTTCTCTGATGTAACTTAAATATGTTAATTTCAGTATCTGTTCTTCTAATACAATATACTTAATGTTAAAACATTTGCTTTGCTTAAAAAATAGTAGATACAAATCTGTCACACTGCATGCCTCACAGCACCAAAATATCCATAAAGGATGGCTTAAAGAGTTGAGTACACATATTGTATCCATGGATGAGTGTATTAATGTGTCTTATGTTCTGAATATAATTCAGGCTATTGTTTTAGCTCCAAGTGCCAGAAAACTACAGAACTATTTTCCTTTGAATTTACAGTTTGAATTTTCCATTACAGACTAAAATTGAAGAAGTGGCGATAAAGTATCTGTAGTATGTTCATGCCTGAACTGTAGTCTATATCAGTTCAAATCATTTAGCATTCTGCCACATTTCTGTGGAAAAAGTATCATTCAAGAGGACTTAAAAATCAGGCATTC
This sequence comes from Corvus brachyrhynchos, assembly GCF_000691975.1. Classification (NCBI taxonomy): domain Eukaryota; kingdom Metazoa; phylum Chordata; class Aves; order Passeriformes; family Corvidae; genus Corvus; species Corvus brachyrhynchos. The sequence goes on along the minus strand of NW_008235737.1, from coordinate 891,116 downwards.
TTCTTGCAGTTAAACCCCAGTGTTATCTTTCCCTCTCCCTCTTGAATCTGTTTTCTGGTAGATTTTTTTTTTCCAGTTTCTGACTACTGTGGGATTTAGGGGAAATACACAAATCTGTTTTCATATTTGATGTTCTACAGTACAGGAGATTAAGAAATTTGTGACCAAAGTTTAAAACCAGTTAAAGAGCAGCAGAAGAATAGGGGACAGAAAAACCCTACCAACCCAATCTCCCAAAAGTTCTTGTCTGTGTATTAAGGTCCAGTCCAGCTAATTCTTAGAAAGCCTGCATTATCATTCAGTGCAGGAATGGTTTCCTGTATGTGACTCCGAGAGTGAAATACTTACATTGCCATGTATTCTCAGTGTCATGTAATGGCACATCAGTCTTGATAGACAGTACTATAAAAATGAAACCATTGCAACTGCCTTTGAAAAATAGTGAAAGAAATCAGAGCCTTTAGGAATAAGAAAATGTTATTCCCTTTTAAGGAGTTTCTAGTGTAGCATGTTTATATCTTGGTCTGGTAGAGTGAAATAAAATCTGATTATTGGATTCTGTTCTAGGAATGACAAATCTTCCTAAAATATTTGGACTGAAAAGCTACTGCAGGGATAAGTTAGAGGAGTTGAAATGGAGACGGAACTTGCCTAATGAAAAGCCTAGGTAATCATTAGGTTTCAGCATGGATAAATAAAACTTTGTAGCATGTGTTCCTGTGATAGTTGAATGCCAGTGATAAAATGAGTGATGTAAAATAATTATTGTTACTATTAAGAGTTTAAATTTAACTTCTGGTTGCTTACTCTTGAGTATAAGACTCATGGTTTGATCTTGTATTTCCATATATAAGATATCTGGAGTTTGGCCTTTGTTACTGTCTTGTAACAAAGTTATAAGCCTGAAGTTTCTCGTTCATGTTGGACTGTATTTTGAGGATTGCACTGAAAGCTACAGGTATCACTATAATATAGTAGCTTATGCTCGTTATGCCAAAACAGAGATTGGTCAGGATGCTGTACTGTTGCAAAGTACAAAAACTTGAACCTCAGTTTTAAAATTGTCACAAAGTTCTTGCCTTATGACTTTAAGGTTAGCTTTTGAGCAGAAATTTTTAATTATTTTTTTTTAAGAATACAAAACCACTGAGATGCTTTGGTGGGCAGGAAAGAAATGCTATTAGGCATCAAGAAGTTGGTATGTCTTACTGCTTTTTGAATTGTGTGCTTTAAAGGATTTTAGCATTCAGCTACATTATCTGCATTGTAGTAGATAATGGAGATACTTCCTTAAAACAAGGATCCAGTGTGATCTTCCAGGGAGTTTTGAAACTGCTGAAATATGTCATGGTGATTTAAAAAAAAACCAATCTGAACTGTTTGTATACTATAACTTTCCATTACTAAGGCAGCTGACATTTGTTGGATAATAGTATTTATGTACAATAGTTAAGGGCCTTAATTCTCCATGCCTTTCTAAAAATTAAACTGTCTATAACACAAATTATGTGAGGTGATGTAAATACTCCTTTTTGGATTACAAAAGCATATCATAATATGAATAAGTGGTAAATATATTTAGACCAAGAGAAGAATGTTTAATATATTGAGCATTGTCAAATTAATTTTACTTCATAGATTAATATAATGGGGTTTAAATTTGTTGTGGAACTGGAACTCCATATAAGTGAGTAAAACAGAAGCTGTCCTTTCACCAATGTATTCGGCCTGGTCATGAAAAGATGTGGTAAATGGACCAGTGAGAGAATCATTATTAGACAGCAGAAGTGTAAAATACCTTTACAAATATGTATGCTTACATAAACTAGTTGAGAGATAATACATTGAAAAAAGACCTTGAGGTTATAGAGTGAATGTAGTTTTAATTTTGTGAATGGCAAGAACTCTTGTATGAACTGCTCTGACATCTGCAGTGAAGAGATTTGCATTTTGCGCAAAGGTTGCTCTGTGTCTTTTCTGATCTAAGGTTGAAGAATAAATAGCAGTGAAGATGTAGTCCTGGAGCTGAAAAAAATTTGCTTGAAAGAGCAAAGATAGAAACAACTTCAATCACATTTTTGACTGTTTAACACTTAAATGACTCAGTTTTTTAAGTGTAATGATGAATATTGCAAATTATAACAAATGTAATTACCTTACAGGATCACTGATGTCTGTTGTTGTCTTCATCTGTATTAGAGCAAAATCCAAAGAACCTGATTATGCTCACTGCATTCCTGTTGTGCTTGATGTCATGTGCACATGTAGTGAAAAGCTGGTTTATGTCTTTTTCCCCCTCTGTTAACATCTGAAGAAAAATAAAAAGGAATAAGCTAAAAAAATAAACAGGGAAGAAAAGTCTGTGGTTCTAAATGGAAAACCTTAATGTCTGCAATCAAAAAAAGGTCTCAATCCCCACCATTCTGTAAAAAAAATGGAGACATGCAAGCAGTCCTTGTGGCTGAGTAAAGCAGTATTTAAAGGTTTGGGCATTTGTCTCTCCTCTTTTCAGTTACCTTTCAAGCTTCTGTAGTGGGAAGAGTCTTGTGCTCTCCATTAATAGCAAGTTTTCAACATAAAACTTGTGACCAGCGAAGGCCAAAAATTTTCTAACCTTAGGATGCAATATCATCAATATGATGCTTATGATGCAATAGAAGCTTAAGAGACTACTTAATGTAACTTTTATTTTCTTAAAGAATAAGCTCTTTGTATTAATTCATAAAACCCTACCAGATTAGGGGCCTGGTATCTGTACAGTAGTCCTTAAAATTAGAGGGGATAATTGCCTGGAAAAGTGACAGCATTGGTCTTGGTTTCTATATTTTTGGAACTTTCCTTTCCTATACGTAATATTTTTGAATTCTTTTGGAATGTATTTATATTCAGAGTGGAAGACATTATTTATTCCAGACATGAGTTAATGAGTTCCTTATTTTCACATTTCTTTCCTGTACTGAAAATCTTGGAAGCCAGGATCTGTTTGTTTGTTCTTCTGAAAGAAGTCAGTCCCAGGCACCAGCTCTAGCTCATAAGTGCTTTTCTTTATGTGAATATCTTCTGTCAGATTAGCTCCCTTGTCAGTTCTTATTTAATTTTGTTTTTTTATTTTTGAATTTCCAATTTGTTGGAGACATGATGAGCACCAATTTTACACACAGGGACTAATAAATACACTCTTCAGATTGTGGTTTTTTTTTTCAAAAATATACACAGACTGAAACTTGGACATAGAGAAGAAATAAATTTAACTTGTCTCCAAGCAATTAATGAAATAATTTATTATAATAAATGTAAAGGGATCATTGTAACACCGTATTTAAAATAATGAGTTGTTTCTCATTGAAAGTGGTGATTCTTACTTATTTTAAAACTTTGTAAAGCTAATCCTTTATGTTCATAGTATCATGCTTACTTTGTATCCACTTGAGATTATTTGTGATCTGGTAGAGCCTGAAGGATGAGGCTTGGGGAAGGAGTTCTACTGATGCAAAACTGTTTTTCAGCAATAGCTCTGCAGCTTGTCAAAATTTCTAATTTGGAGCAGGTCTTTCCAATCTTTCATCTGATTAAAGGCATACTTGTTTTGGAATTGGGGAAGATAGTTCTTTTAACAAGTGTTCAACAGGCAGTGTTAATTTTTCTAGAAATTTCAATGATGGAACCTGTTGCTTTTTAGGTGGAGGATATAGAGCTTGCATGGTAAATTCCTTTCTGTCCTAGCCTTTCTTCCTCCCGGGACTCCAGAGTGAATGTTTCAAGTCTAACTCCTGCTGCCAATGGTACTTGAGTTGCTCCTACAAAGCAAGGAATGGGAGCCATAATACCATCTTACATCTTGTGCACATTTGTGCAAAGATGCAGTTTCATAATCTCTATAAACTTAAGTTTTCCTGCTGTTGTAAGGAGGTGTTGGCCCTGGTCACATGTTCCTGCTATCTCCCTTGTGCTGTCACTGCTATTTATGTAGTCATCTAGAGCAAACTTAAAAGTAATCTGACAAGAGAAATTATCAAAATGCTGTGGATGAGGTGTGAAAAATGCAAAGCCTGGGAGGTCAGGACCCCTCTTTTTTTGTGGCAGAATGGCACTATATTCTGACTTTGTTACCATGGTAGAGCACTTCTCACTGTTGACAATTAAATTTCCTCTTGGGCTGAGCCCATCCAGAGAAAGTGTCTTGCTGCTACCTGATACATTGTTAACAGGTCACCACAAGAATGATGAAGGGACTTTTGAGACTGTACAATTGGACTTTCAGGAGTTAGAGCATGTTGGGATTAGAGTTGCTCTGCCATGCTGTGCTTGTTCTCTCGGTACATCTGTGCTGTGATGCAGTTGTGGTCTTTCCTTGTCTCTTTGCCTCTCTGGTGCAAGAGGTAAAATGTAGCCTGTTGTATATACTTATGGATGCTTTTCTATTGCTAAAGTCTGAGTATATTCTACCTTTAAAGATTTTTCTGTAGCTTTGAGGAACATTTAGTTGCACATACTTTTCAGCATTCAATTTGCAAGTGAAAATCCAGTTTACTAAGAATTTTGAGGTAATCCTAGCTCAGCAGGTAAATTAGAGGTTGGACTTTGGAGCTTGTTGTGTTTCACCATTTTTATGTAACTTAGCTGAACTACTAAAGTAGAAAACATTTTCAGGGTGCTGTGGTTTTATTTACCATCTTATGCACTTCTGGGACATCAGTTTTTGTTAAAATGAAACATACAAAAACTTTGATAGTTTTCTAGTCTCTGTTTACCCTAGTTTCACTCCCCTCTTGCCTTTGAAAAGAAATTAATATCAACTTTTCAGAAAGATTGCCATAATATACAGGCTTATAACCCTCTACAGGCTAAAATTTTGAAATTTAGGGCCTGCAACTGTTTAAGCATGCTTAATTTCAAGCACATGCTTATTTACAGGATCCAGATTTGTTTGTCTAATTACTTTATAGCATGAGTGAAGCCAGACTGTCCAACTCTCAGGCCCATCTGTTGGGAGGGGGAAGGAGGAACTTGATTGTGTCTGTTCCAAAAAGCTGTTTCACCCATAGCCACCAGATAAAATTTGTTTCAGATTCAGAGTTGGTGGTATTCAGGAATACATGGTAGATACTTTTGTCATAATACATTATCCTGAGCTCAGAATGGTTGTGGTTCATTGGAACAGGACCACAAGGGGATCTCATGGATTGCTTCATTTTAAGTGCCGGTAGATTCTCTGGTGCTACATATTGATACAATTTATTGACTTGTTTTATTCATGACACTGAGATAGTGAGATGTTGTCCCAAAGCTGTAGCATTTTGAATGATGTAATACTGCCTGTCCATCACATTTTGTTCCAGAAGTTTGAATGTGCCAAATTCCACTGTTATTTCCTCATGCTAGCCAAGAAGTATAACTTACATGTACTTTGAAAATAATTTGAAACTTTTATAGTATTCAGTGGTGTTTATTATCACGTGTAATTCTTTGTCTTCAGTGTAAAAATAAAATTAAACAGCCAAATCTGCATGTTTCATTCATGTAAGAATATGTGTGAGTAAAACCAGGACTTGTGGAAAACTCCAAATTTGTATATATGAGTATACAAGTCCTATTACTTAAAAGAAAAATATTATTCCTAATTTTATTATCTTTAAGTTTGGCTACAAAAGCACCTGAACCTTTTTTCTTAATTTTATTTGAACATTTAAAAGGACAACATAATCACATGCATCTCTGCCCATAATATCTAATGTAAAACTACGTATAAGTAGAGCAGAAATAGAAACTGGAGGAAGAGCTATGTACATTGACTGTTAAACCATATAGGGAAAAAAAGAATATTTTCTCAGAATGATTTTCAAAGGGGAAAAAAAAGAAGAATTAATTTTTAATTTACTTATATATAGTGTATTGGGCCTCTCCTGGTGGGCAGCTGTAAGAGCTCGTTATCTTTCATTACAGGGTAATTAGTCCACAGTTTTCTCCAAGGAGCTGTGTATAAGATTTAAATAAGAACATCTTCTATTAGTAATACTCCTACATGCATCTTTTTGCAAAGAAGCAGTGAAGGAAATAACACAGACTGTGCTTAGTGGAATTCTGTGGAATGGTATCTTTGCTGTGACTGTGTTGTCTGACATTGTCCCATCGGTACACTAGTACTCGCTCAACTGATGAGAGGGCATCACGTAAGTGCTCCCTTACCATCCTCCCTCAGATTGTAGCTGCTTCTCCCAACTTCTTCTGTGCCAGTGCTGGTGTAGAGAGTTCCCTCTTGTCCCTGCTTCCCTCTCAGCTGTGTCTTCCTAGCACTGTGCTGTATCCTGTGTTGACCTAAGATAATTGGGTAAGCTTGCCTTTCAGAAATGGGAACCTTTGGATTTTTTTTAAAACAATTATTTCATTGATCTAATGGTGATAACCTGTCTGCAAAGCTAAAGGAACAGCATACTTTAGTACAGATGTAGAAATAAATGGCTAGAGACATCAGTACCAGCAGTTATTAGAGAAGAAAGATCAGTATGACAAGGCTCTGCTTTCTCTTAAAGAAATGGATGTTGTGAGATTCAGTAGGAAGATACAAATCCCTTAATCTCAGGCAAAGTTTGAGGGTCTTGTTTATTTTGTGATAAGGAGTGTGCCTGGCTTGTTCTACTTTTGGTTTCTGTCCCTGACCAGAGATTATAATATTCCTGATATTCTTCACCTAGCTCTGTGGAGTAAATGAGTTTAGAAGGGAACTCTGCAGACTAGTCCCTTTCTTGAAGTGGCATCAACTGGAACAGGTCACTTCGGTTCATATCCAGTTGAGTTTGGAATATCTCTAAGGATGGAGACTCCACAGCCTCTCTCAGCTACCAGTTCCTGTGTTTGACTGACATCTTCCAGTATTCCTTGCCTTTCTAGTTTGCAGCTATCTCTCATGTCGCTTGTCTCATCACCATTGCCATGACAGTACCTCCGTAACTCCCAGTTTTTGCCTGCTAGTGGCTGCTGCAGCCATCTCTGGTCACAAATGTAGTTTTCAGTCAGCTTCCCTCTGCCTTTCCTGCATGCTTCCCCCCATGTACCCTGTTATAGGTTTGGTGACAGTGTATTTGTTGTCTCTGGTCTCTACTGCCATTATCCCTTCTGGGGACCGTCCCTCAAAATCCTCTAAGCACCTTCTGCCCCTTTAGCTATTCTTAGTTCATATGATTCCCAAACTGATGGCTGCACAGCTGCTGCTCAGGGTGTGAGAGTCGGGAGGAACTGGGCCCTGGGGTGGGGGTACTGACTTTTTAGGTAACTACTCTGTGATAATTGCTGTGACCTTTAGGACAGCATCCTGTCCTTGGGTTTTATAATGGCTTTGTGCTTGAGCAGCTATTGCCCCAGTCCTGTTCTTCCCTTACTTGTGTGATGTTTTGTGTTTTTCAGTAATTACAGGGTTAATATATCCTGGCTTTGGTGGAAGACAGTCTGTTGGTTCAGTGAATTAAACCTGATTTGGTGCGCGATGAAGAACAAACAAAACCAACAAATGTGTGCACGTGCACATTTTGTTGCTGATATTTACTGCTTCTTTGGTTCTTAAATAATTGTGACTAATGTAACTGGCAAAGTGATTTTTTTTTTGCATAAATATGCCTATTTATCATTTAATGTTGTTTTTTGAGTGTCACAAATTAAATTTAATTCATTTAATTGCTCTCTTCTTGTGGGAAAATAACTCTAGTTTACTAACAAGATGAAGATGCTTCCACTTTTCTGAAGTGAACTTGATGGTTTGCTCTGCATCTTCTAGTGTAGTTTGGGGAGTCTTTATAAACTCTCTGAAGTTCTTCAAAACAATCTTTATCAAATGTTTGTTGATGACTATTTATATTGACACAGTAACACTTGCAGCTATTTAACAGGAATTAAATTAGTAACCTTCTTGTGAGCACAGCAGAGATGATTTTTAAGTCCACTGGCTGGCTGAGAAAAGGGCGCTGTAGGTCAGTAAAAAGGTGTTACCAATGTTAGCATTTGGTCAGAGCAGTGGGCTTTTAACAGTCTTGTTTTTATCAAGAATGTTGCTTATTCAGTGTCTTTGTCTGTTACAATGTCTTAGAAATGATGCTTTTTCAATGTAGTTATTAGAGGAGATGATTATTAGGAAGATAATTCTAGGGTCACTTATCTTCCTGGCTGTCAACACCAGGGTTCCTTCTGCTTAAATCATCAGTAAATTCAGGGTCCTGTGAGCTTGGACAGTCATCATAAGTTTTCATTTGGTTTCTGAATGTGCAGTATACGTATAATCATAGTCACCTGACTTTGAAAGCATTGTATAATGTTTGGAAAAATACCAGCCAGATTTTTTTTCGACACACAGGCATACAATTAATACCCTTTGACTGCAAGCTCAGTGTACCATCTCAGTAACACAGTGCTACTTTTTCATTACTTGTTCACTTCTAAATATATTCTCGTGTTTTGGTTATTAATTTGGCCTCCCTTTGAAAAACACAAGGTACGGTATTGCAAAGTGCACTTACTGATCAAACTATATGTTTGTGTTCTCTATTAATTTGCAAAGCTTTGCTTTTTTGGCTTTAGGACTGGAGAAATAGTATGGCTGTATTAAGAGCATGTCTTGTGTCCATGCATTTTCTTCATTTGCTCTAATATTGGAGTTTTTGAAGTGTTTTTTATTCTATTTGTCTTCCCTGCT
>NW_008235737.1:874785-882213 GCF_000691975.1 Corvus brachyrhynchos | reverse complement strand
CTGCTGAACAGTTTGATACAGAAAATTTTGTGTATGCTGTAAGCTTGGTAAATGTGCGGCATTGTTTTAGAATGATGCTCCCCTATTTTTCCCACTTACCATTGTCCTGTTTTTCTCCATGACTGCCTGGATTTCATTTAGACTAATGTATATTTTGTGTTAAATATCTCACTGAGTGTTTTCTGCCAAGCTGAAGACATTTTCCAGACTGAAAACCAAATGGCTTAGAAAAGAAAGTGCTACTAACTTTCTCTGCTGAATTCAGTACAGTAATTCCAAGTGCTTTTCCCCCTCCAAACAATTTAAAAATATGTAGCTTGAATCCTAATGAAAAAAAAGTAAAGAGAGTTAATACTGTTCAAGAGTAAATAGTACTTGTGTTTTGAAATGAAGTAGTTAATAGCTTTATCTATTTGTGGCTCAAATGTATTCTTTAATTGGTAAGATGGAGTACTTATCGATAAGCAAGGACTCTTTCTTACCTTGCTAACACGTTCAAGCTGGCTTTGTGCAACACTGGCATACTACATTTTAAACTAAGTTTGAGTTAATGATTAAATAAATGCTGCTTTTACATAAGGCAAAATCTTGTGTGGCCATGCAACTAGTAGAACTATTTTGTGTTGCATGAAAAATGAAATGGTCTTCCTGAGGCTGGATGATTGGGAAGACTAAGATTGCACTTGTTAGTGTTTGCCATTTCCTTTGTGCATACCTGATTTCTTCTCTTTATCTTCGTGTAATCAGCAGCTATATCCATTGCCAGGATCTAATTGAACTTAATGAAGAAAGAGGTTCTGCTGTTAAGCTTCTGCATTTTCTGCTCTTTGTGCTGCTCATGGTGCTAAAAAGAGATGAGTTAACATAAACCTGAGTAGGCTGTTTAACCTTTTTTCTCGTCTGGAAATGTAGATGCAATAACATTTGCAGCTGAAAAGGCTCATTCACAGTTTCTAATGTTTAAGGATGCAAATGAAGCATTTTGTCTTTTCTGTCGCCTGGAGGTGTTAAGCAAGGAAACAGAAAGAGGTTTCTAGGATTAGTTCCACAGATTTCTTTTATCATGTAAAAATCAAGGGTGGTTTCAATGCCATGAAGTGAAGAAAAGCAATATGGAAACCATCCAGGGAAAATTCTTAAGTTTCCGTTTGTTTCTCCCTAAATTTTCTGGGCGTTCGTTTCTACTGATATAGGTGAATACTCAAAACTTTTTCTAGCATACTAGGGCTGAGTTCCTGTGCCTCGGGTGGTGTCTGTGTCGTGTTTCATATGTGATAAAGTAATTAATCATTTACAGCGGCATGTCATGCAAACTCCTGTATGTTCAAATTTTATAGTTTATATTTGAGAAATACTTCTGAACTCAGTTAATTCAATATTGTGTTTAGGTTCCGGACAAACATGTAATATATAGGCCATCTAAAGCCTTAAATTGTTTCAAAGTGAAATTACCAAGTAAAACTTCACCTTGCTGATCAGATCCAAAGTGAAAACTTGTATGTATAGAACCAGAGAGGTGGTGCTTGTTCTTCTCAGTGTCTTGTGCTTTGAGCCCTTGGGAGAAGCTGACTCTGCTCCTTTCACGTGCAAAGATATGACTGGGAACCATGTCTTCTGCTTATAAGTTACAATATACACTATGAATTTTTGGTAAGGGAGAGTTTTTAATTTCAAAACGCAGAATTAAATCAATGCAAGCACATTTACCCTTTGTACATATAATCCATGATAATAATGGTTCACAACTTGTATCTTGTTAAGGATGTTGTCTACAGATCAGTCTGGTTCTTAGTTTTGACTTTGTATATTTATCACTTCTGTGGAATTAAAGAGGAGATGACTTTAAAGTTTATTTAAAAAACTATTTTCCATGCAGCATTAGTGCTTAAGGTGGTGCTGACAGTTTGGATTAATTCTGGCCACTCCCTGGTGTTTGTGCAGAAGGTTGTGTACCTTTTCTGTGGTGTACACTTTTTTTGGACAGTGGAGTTAAGTTGCCTTGGATTGTTTATACTGGCTCGGCAACTGTGCCTTTTGTTTAAGCTGAGCTTTAGAGTAGTCTAACAAATTGAGTTCTCTCTTTCCACCCCCAGTATTTGAATATACATATACTGCATTTTAAAAAACATAATTATGCCTATCTCTCTCTATATTATATATAGCTATATGCTATTCCTGCGTTCTATTCCTAGCCTGCTTTAAAGAAGGCATGTTTGGGGCCTGGATAAGACCTGTTTCCATTTGGTCCTGCAGAAGTTTGTCTGGCCCTACTGGTAATTGATTAATGGATTTTCATGCCTCTGCATAGTTTAAACTATACTTCCGAGACAAGTATTAACAGATTCACACAAGGGTTAAATAAATCAGTTAATATTTCTTAGAATGATGGTTTAAAGGCAGTATATTAACACATCTTCCTCCCCATAGTAAAGGTTAAACATGGAAACTGGCATCTGTTGGCTTATTTTCAAGTAAATGAGTGTATTCTAGTTTTCATTTTTTTGGGTATTGCTGCCCAGCAATTATCTTCTTAAGGCAGCTAATTATTTAAAAAGATTTGAAAATGCTTTAGTGTTCTTTAAATTCAATTTTAAGAAGTGAGACAGACTTCTTGCAGATGTGTTCAATTTTAGGTAAAGCCTTTTTATTCTGCTAGCTTTTTCTTTTCAAAGGAAACACTCCCAATGTATTACTTTCTCTTACAATACATAGTCCTGTTCATGACAGTGAGTACAGATATTTAAAGTGGCACAGTGCAGTGTCACAGGTAGTGACATAGCTTATGTGCTAAGTTCTGACCTCCAAATTGCAGTATGTTTTGGAGCCAAGTAACAGTTCAGATTTTGAAGTAGAATTTGGAAAAAGCCATGAGGTCTGACAGGCTGGGCAGCACAGTTCTTTATTACGACTTTCCTTTGCAAGTTGCATCAGGCACTATTACTTTTCCAACTGCCTATTTACATTTTGCTTTTGAGGCTACTTGCTGTCACAGTCTACCTGCCTTGTGCTTCTGCAGCTCAGGGTAATCCATCTCCTTCCAAAGCCCTCAAAACAAAAGCCAAACCTCTGCAGAAATAACTGCAGTAGCCAAAGGCAGGTGCAGTCAGAGAACAGTAGGATGCTACAGCCCATCCCTGTCTTGCATATCTATCCTTTTGCTTACACCACATACTGTTTTCACTCTGCCATAAGCCTGTACAGAAGGCTTTAATTTACTTCAGCATGGCTCATTTTGTAAAAATACCCATTCTAATGAGAGATGCTACTTGGAAGTGTTGTCTTTTCTCTCACGTGTGTTTTTGTAAATGTGTGTGCATTGTAAAGATCCTTTGTCTTCAGAAGTTCTGCTTATTTCATTGTAAACAAGATTGGAGGAACTTTTTTTCACTGAGCTGCTGGAGAGTTACTACTCTTGGTGATTTATGACAATACCTAGGTTTTGTACTGTTCAGGCCTTTTCTACCTTAAAATTAATCTGCAGGGAATGAAATTTCTATTTATTGGTACTAAATTTGCAGGCTGATGCCTGGACAAATCACTGGCCACTCCTGCATATGTTCTTATTCTGAGCCTTCAAGATGGTAGCAACAGGGCCCAAGCACTTGAGCCGAAAGGTTGTTTCTGTGTATCTAGCAGAAAGCTTCGGCGTGATTTTTCATGCCCACCACATTTTATTGTAGCGCATTTTACTGGTTCAGTATTTCCTAGGTTATTGAGCGGATGCTTCTTATTATATATTCTTACAGTAGATTTCCTTGAGGAATTCCTTCCCAATGTTGAATGGACAATTCCTGTATTCTGAAATGTTTTATGTACCCACCTTTGCAACAGGTGTCAGTGTGCCTGTGTTGGTGGTATTGTTTATTGTGGTGTTTTTTTTTTTTTCCTGTTTTTCTCTGGTAGTACTCCTGAATCTTATCTGTCTTTGGATGTTTCATCTGGATTTTTCTGTTCTGCTTGTTTTCTTTCTAGGTTGTTTATACCTCTGTTGGACCTTCCTTTTGATGGCAGCTCAGCTTTTCAGCCCTGCATTTAGCCCTGCATGTGACTTCGAGGTTTTTTAGCCCAGCTATCTATTCCACTCATCCTTGTGGTGTGCTGCTTATCTGCTCTGCTTTGTATGTGGGTGCAGGCAGCTGCACGTACAGGTCTGTGTCCTTCTGGTGATCTGTGAACTGTACATGGGAGATTGTATTTGTGGATGATCCAGATTTTTCTGGAACGCTGTGGTTACCAGACTACTTGTGCCTATTCCCTTCCCCCTTGGGTCTGCCTCCTTGACTGGTTGTGTGTCAAGAGGGCAGTATGATGGTGAAAGAATTAATCACCTGCATGTTAGTATTTCATAGAAACCTTTTTGAGTTTTTCCTGTGAAGAAAACTTAAGGGTTAAGACAAAACTGCTTTGAAAACTAGGTCTATGATAAAGTTTCTACTGGAGTTCTTATGTCTGGACCTTCCTTCATAATCTTATTCACCAATAAATTCTTCAGTAAGTGTGTTAATTTGTGCTGCCCACACTTTCTGATCTTGCTGTTACCTCACTGCCACAGAATCTTGTTTCTGTTTCTCTTCTGCCCCATGGTTGTTGGAATACTTAACACCACATGTCTGAGTTGCTTTAAGCAGTGGATTTGATGCTTCAAACTTCAGCCATTCTGTGATTCAAACAGTGCTTCTCAGAGAAGCATCATGTTTGATTTTTAAAATAAACCTTAAAACAGTAATGCAGACTTGACAAGAAGAGCAGGTCAATATGGCAGCATGCAGCCCCCCTTCAGAGCACCTCAGAGTTTGAGGGTGTGCCATCTTCCCAAAGAAGGTTCTTGTTTTGAGTTGCATGCACCAGGAGCTCGTGGTCCTTCCTTCAGTGCCCATTAAGATTTTCTGTTTAGCTCATTTTGTCTCATGAAAGTGATGGAAAACACTTAGTACAAAAAAAATTAGGCCATTGTCTGCCATGTTGGTCAGCTAAGTCAGCTGAGGAGTGTTTAAGCCTGATGTTAGAGAAGGGGGATAGATAGGACTATGGGCAGGCATGTGCAGTAGAGGGAGGAGAGAGAATGAGGGAAAAGGACTTTGGTTGTCTCAGTCACTTAAGAGCTGTTACTGTCTTCCATAAGTATCACCCTGAGTATGGGTAATCTTGAAAGTGTCATGTGTAAGTCTGAATTTGAGAACCTACGATTCCGTGGCAGCATGCAACAGATTATTTGGGTTCTCCTGTAAATTTCATGAACTTGTTTAAAACCAGCTCTGTGTTTACATAGAAAAGCTTATTTTCAATAAAGCGGAGCAGCTATAAATGTTTGTGAGATCTCTATCCTCTCAGCCATTTTTTCCTCAGAAATGGGAAATATTTTCTTAAAACTAGTCATTTCAGGTACTAGGGAATGAACAAGCACAAAGCCTGCATTATTGTCACTGCTTCTGTGTGGTAAGATAGCTATAGGGGCTCTTGCACCTGGAAAAGCTGTGCAGTTGGAGTATGTTTTGCCACATCAGCATGCTGCGAGTGGAAAAATCCCCTCACCAAATGATCCTGAAGGAGAAAACACGAGATTCTTGATAGCAGTGTTTTTGTACATGGCATATCTCTTTGTTGGTTGAAGCTGCTCCTCTTAAGCTGATATTACATGCAGATTCAAATATCTTGGCTCACATGAGGACACCAAGAACTGTGTTTAATTGTCCATAACTACCATAGTAAAAGACAGAGGAGAAGTTTTAGTATCGTTTGTTTTGTCTAAAGCTGAGTTGGAACTGTTCAATCATTTCCTGCAGCTCCAGGAGGCCTGGCGGCTTTGCCACAGATTCATAAGCCCACAAAAAAGTATAGGTTGCCAAGTATACGTGTGTAAAAGTTACTTATGCAGTTTTCCCTCCTTCATGCTTTCTATCTTTAGTTCTGCTTAGGCTGTCACTGAGGCTGAATCTACTACTTCACACAGTAATTGTGAATATCTGCATTCATAATTTCCAGGAGGAGGTGCAAAGGAAACTCCTCTTCTAGACTAAGTCTCTTCAGTTACCTCAGGCCCACAAGAGTTTATCAGATGGGCAGGTCCCTTCCAGATGTTGAGAGTATAGTGACTTACACTAACATAGGTCTGTTTGGCCCACTCTGTTCCCAGAGCAGTCAGATGTTTGGCAGACTGTGACTGCGAAGGTCACAAACTCAATCATGAACTTCGCAAAAGGATGTTCAAAATCTTGCCCTTGCTTGTTGTACTTTACACTGTGTTTAGTTTTTGCTATATTAGGGGTCCTGCATTCCCTGAGGGTAGACTAAGGCTTTTGTGTGGCTTAAAAAAAACCAACCACCAAACGAAAAGGAAGAGAGAATAAACTGCTCTCAATTCTTACGGCATAACTGTTAGACCTGTTGTTCCTGCTTTCAAAAATAGTGGGCTGTTGGGGAAAACTCTTCAATATCTACTACTTAAGACAGCTAAAAATTAACTTTTTCAGCACAAATATATTATGAAATTGTTCTTTTATAGAATATTCCTTATTGGTTGCCTGTACCTTTGATTATGCAAAGTAGAGCAGTGATACATAGATATCACAGGTATGTTTCTAAACAAAATGCTGGTGAATGTTTATGGTGAAATTTGATGTGTTTTCTGCAGCCAGATAATTAGTCTTCATGGCTGAAATATGCTGCTGAATGTGTGAAAGAGTAACAGAAGTTTTGGAAGAACTTGTTTGATATTAAGTGTGTAAGCTTGTGTATGTACAGCAGAGGTTTTGGTACTTGCTGCCACACTGACAAGACTGTGTGTGAACAGGCATCAGACACTGCAAGTTTTTCTGTTAAGAGTTTCACCACTTCTGTCTGTTCGATAAACTAAGGATGCTAATGGTTGAGTGCTGGCAAATCTTTCTGGGAGCTGAAGATGTTGCCACCACATTCTTTCTTATGGTCTGTTTTTGGCATTTTTAGAATTGGGCAGTAGACTTTTGAACAGATTGTTTAGTACATTGTATGAGTGTTGGCAATGAAGAAGTTGGGACACTTTTCTGGTGAGGGCTTGAGCAAGCATCTTTGAGTGATGACGTATTAAATCTTAGTATAGCAAGACTTTGTTTAGTAGTGCCTGAAGCTGACAAAGTCTTTTTTTTGTGTGCTTAACTGAAGTTAGTTGCAAGTCATGTGAGAGAATGCACACCTTTTCTGTGTAAGAGATGGTTAGACACACTGCCTGGAAACCAGCAGAACCTCCTAGGTTTGTTAACTGTGAGAAATGAGACAAAAAGATTAATTTATTGAAAACAGAAAAATTGAAAAATTACAGAAATTAGAAAAATATAAAAATTTGGGATCCTATGGCTCGGTAGATGGTATGCCCCAGGAACGCAGGGATTTGAGATCTTCTGGCTGAGACAGCACTAGACCTCAGGTAGAGAAAAAGAAAGACTTGCAGTG
>NW_008235737.1:825926-874536 GCF_000691975.1 Corvus brachyrhynchos | reverse complement strand
GGGCTAAAAATAGCTGCTGGCTGTTAGAACTGGGGTTTTTTTGGCCTTGGAACCAAAGAGCAAGTAAAAACACCTAAAAAAAGTATTAAACTACATCCAACACATCTCAAAACACTTGTAAAAGTATACAGTAAACACAGGAAAGGTAACTCTTATGGTGTACCGGTGGTTTGAAGTTTGAAAAGGGGCAAGTTGGTGATTTTTAACTGGGGAATTTTTAACTGGGAAGGGTGCAACTCTCTTAATAAACTACTTTGAACATTTGAAAACACTGATAATGGAACTGGATTTTTGTACCTGGGCTGATGGGTTAATTTTAAGATTCAATTAAAAAATATTTAGCTCAAAATTAATTAATTAAAGCACTTAATATGCAAAGACCAAGCACAAATAGGGATTTCATGTATGACATTAACTTACTTTTGATTTATGGGTCTTGCAGAATGCAGAATCATGTGATCTTGGGTGTCCTGTGATATCACATTGAGTCAAACTATTTTGTTTCATATTTTGTTGATGGAAGATGGATGTGGTGACTGCCCCAGTTGACTGATGTTATGAGGGAGTAGCTGGTGGTACTATGCTGCTGCCTGTTTACCATGAAAGGGCTGATCTGTGTAAGGTACAAAGGTTCGAAGCAATTAAAGCCGAAAGGTGCACAGGTAGACCAGTGCAGTTTGTAAATTCTGAGTTATGAAAAGTATACATTAAAAAAGACAAAATGCAGGTTGCACCAGGTGATATTTGCATTAGAGTAATGGGAATCTGCTGCACATCATCCGGGATTTAATTTTTAGTAAGTGTTATTGGCTGTATCCATGTGGAATATTACAGCTCTACAGGATTCATGTAACAAATATATTCAATGCAGAGATTAACTTCTTGGAATGGCCTGCAGTGTTCCTTCTCAGGTGGTTCATGAATCTCTCCTGAATGGTACTGTTCTCTTCTTATCCAGCTATCTGGACAGGAGCAGGGAATGAACTGGGCACTTTGGAAGTCCATGCCACAAATCAGTGAGATGAGACAGTAGGTCAAGCATGATGTCCCCTATGTGCATTTGGCTGGAAAGTTGCATGCTTGCTGATGCCATGAATGTAATTTCCACCCTCTCCTGTGACCTCCAATTTGAATGAAGATTTTTTTACTTTCTGTCTGAACAAAGAGGGGAAAAGAGAAATACTGTAAGAGTGTGGAAGTAGACTGCAATCTGCAAGTCTTGGATGGTCTGTTAGGCTGTTAGGGCAGCAAAAGTTTTGGACCCACTGTCTTCACCTCTGGACATCCCATGTTTTTGACAGTGAATTCTGAGAAAAAAGTGAGGAGAGGAAGCAGTATGTGGTAAAGTGGTATTGGTCAGGATGCAAATGCCAGTGTTGTGGCAGAAACTGTGGAAACAAGGTGTTTCCAGGTTAGGAGTGATACAAGAGGGACAGTGTAATCTGTTGTCAAGTATGTAAGCTAACCTTTTCCACAAGGCTTTTTGAGGTTGGAATACAGTCTGATGACAGAAGAGAACTCTGCCTTACCTCCAGCTGTATGCAGGTACCTATTTGTGTCTCTTGTTAAGAGAGGAAGAGTTACCAGTTTTCAGGTTGTTTCTGAAACAGTCAGCTCCAAACTTTGTGTCACTGTGGTTTCATGCATCAACTCCTTGCTTTGTTTCCCTTCTCCTTTAAAAAGTGAATTTCTTAAAGTGACAAAGGATCTGAACACTAAATAATTACAGATCTGCACCCTTGTTTTGGTCCTCCTATCTCTTCCTTCTTTCTATTGCAGTCTTCCCAACTTCCTAAGACAGTTATTAATCAAGTTGTTAATTCCAGAGTTGCTGAGCTAAGAAGCCCAATGCAGTAGAGAAGAGGTGGGCAGAGATAAACCCCCAGATGGTTCATTGCGAGTTCAAGCTAACAATCCTTTGATGTAGCAGAACTGATGCTCTGCACTTGGTTTGGGTGTCTTTGCACTGAACTTCCTCGTCTGTAATGCTTACTTGATCTTTTCTAGATAATCTCTAGCACCCTGCTAGCTAGGATGGTGGGAAATCATCTACACAGAGCTTCTGCTGTTACACTGGTCCTGCTAGGAAGCTGCTGACAGTGCAAACAGTGACTCCTGAGCATCTTGAGATGTCTCGGCTCCTAGAAGATCGCAAATAGGAGGATGTTTTCCAACTTAAACGTGTTTTTCCTGTGTTTTGGGATTGGATCATGTACTGCCATCACATAAATACACAAAGCTTCAACAAATGACTTTTTATTATTAGTGACTGTAACTATATGGTTTGTGCAGCAGAAGTGTGTGTCAGAAAAACAAAATATGACATAAATTGTGATATAAGAAATTGCTATTTGCCATTTTGTTAGTATTGGTATTAAGTAAGCTGCCCATTGGCTAGAAACAAGTTGTTTTTAGGCATTTTACAGGCGTCTTAGAATTGGGGAGAAGAAAATAAATGTAAAAAAATGTGCAAGGCTATTTCTTTTTTTTTTAATTTTTTTTTTTGTCCGTACCCCTCTTTCATCCTCTCTTTCCCCCTCCAGTACAAAAAACGTAAAGTTACCTGAAACGTGTACTTGCTATTGCATTAGTAACTTTCAGTGGATAGTTCTGATAGAATTGCCTTTAACTTACTGGAGTACTGACCTGAAGAGGTTTGAAAAAAATGCCTCTATCTGAATCACCTCGCTGAAGTCTATTGTTGGCATAGAGAAACAGGAGGAAGAAACATGCAGTTCAGTGTTTTACCTACATATTAATGTCAAAGTATTAAAATATTTTATATTAACCTCTTTCCACATTATTATTGGAAAATAATTGCCCGAAAGAATCAGGAAATGTTATTTCACTTATTGCTTTATTTTCAAGATCTTAAATATGTTGAGTAAAAGACTGCATTTTCATTGTGATGTTTCATTGAGGTTTGGTTTTAGGAATGCATACTAAATAGAATTTTAAACTATGTTATCATTTGGCAAGTGCATCTTTGTAAATCACTTTTGGTTATTTCAGTGGTGAATTAACAAGCCTCTGTTTTCTGAAGGGATATTTCTAACTTTCAGGCTGGAGTACTTCCACTTGCAGCTATTTTTCTCTGGCTAGCTTTTGCTTTATACAAATGCTAATTATAGGGCTTTGAGTCTGTGTGTATACATAGTTTCACAAGGTCATACGCATTTTTAATGAACTGTGTGAAATATTTATATATTGCTCTGTTACGTAAAGAGATCACTGTCTTATAAGTCTTTTTGCATTAGTCAGCTCAAAAAGAGAAAAAAGTTAATATCTGTGTATAGAAAAGCTGATTTTTTTTTTTTTGTCTCCTAAAGTTTTTTCTTCATTGTCTTTGCAGGCATCAGAAGGTGTCACCTTCATTGGACCTGACACACATGCTATTCAAGCTATGGGAGACAAGATTGAAAGCAAACTGTTAGCCAAGAATGCAAAGGTCAACACGATCCCTGGCTTTGATGGAGTAGTCAAGGTGAGAAATCATTTAATTACTGTCTGCCCACTGTAGGAACAGTGTCTAAATCAAAGTACACCCATTGACAGTCTGATGCAGAATCTAATTATAATTTCATCTTCTTTTTCAGTAAAATGTAATTAAAAATGGAGTACAGATTTTTACTAACAAGAGAGCTTTGGAGAAGAGAGAAAGTCCTTGATAATAAATGATGTATTAGGAGTTCTTCAGTGGCGTCTCTAAAAATACTTTGCTTTAAATTTAACATGAAGGCAGGTAGATGTGTTAAATGTCAGGTGTGGATTTGACTTATTTGCACATCTTTGCATTTCTCAGGTCTTGTTGGCCAAGATCTTGACAGCTCTGAGTTAAGTGAAGTTTGTTAAACTGTGTGAAGTTTCCATTTTATGGTCTGTTCTCATGCACATTTCCATGTGTTGCAAAATTCAGGGTGAGGATGGAATGGGGGGGAGTTGGTGGCTCTTTATCAGAATCTACAGCTAATATTCTTCATGTGATTGTAGAAGGAATGTCTTTCAACAGTTTAGTAAAAGAATTTTTGTTGTTCTTTTATAGTTTGTAAGGTTAAATAAAGTGTATCTTCGTTTTTGTTTATTTTGTGCTATAGCAATTGTGTTGGGCTCTTGCAAGCTTTCCTGTGTGTCTTAATATATTTTCTATGTTAATGTCGTTAAATAAGCTTTTGTCTTTTGAAACCTTCATTGTATACAACTAAAACTTGGTGCATTATAAAATGTTGACCTCCTGGGTTGACATTTTTTGTGCTTGAGATGTCAAATCAGATTTTTTTCAAATGAAGTTTGAGTAGAACTTTAAGTTGCTTGAAAAAGCATGTAGTAGCTAAGTTGGATTTTAAACTCCCTCCCAAAACCCGACTAAAAGCAAAAGGTAAATAGAGTACCAACGGGCTAAGCCTCCATAAAATTACCTGGTCCAATGAGGCTGCCTGGAGAACTTGACTAGTGAGAGAGAATGATAAAATCACAAAATAGCTGAGGTCAAAATGCCCAAGGGAATTTTTCAGTACTTGTGATGGAAGTGCATGGTCTATGTAATGACTGGTAGCAGGATATTGCTGCAACATGTAAAAGGGCAAAGACTTCTTTCTTTTCTGGAGGGCTCCATGTGAGTGTTTGGCAGCATTTGTGGCCATGCTGAAGTCTGGGAGTGGCAAATTGGCAAATTTCAGATTTTTGTTGCATGTTTTAGCAATCCCTTGTGTATGTGGTCCTTTAGCACTCATAAGATTTAACAGCAGCCAAGCTGTTGTGCGTAACATTCTCTGTTCTGAAATCCTGTTTATTGTTCTAGAAATCCTGAAAGTAACTTCCAGAAAAGTATCTAGCTAGGAGATAACTTTGAATTAATCATTTGAACACCACAAAACGTTCTCTAATGCAGCATTAAATACTCAAAATGCTGGTTTTGTCATTGTATCAAGTTAAAACTTATGTAAGGGTCTGTTATTCTGCTAATAAAAAGAAACAAACCTGACAAAGTGGGATAATGGTTAATGAACAGATAGACCCATAACCAGTACAGCTGAGCTGCTAGTTCTTGTATGCACTTGTTTTGTTGACCTTCAATTACACTGTTTTTGACAATTGTCTGATGTTCCTGACACAAAAAGGAAACTAAAGTGATATGTTTGGCAGTGGGCTATATGCAACAATACCCTTAAAACCAAATTAACTGTAACGAAGGACTGAGTTGACGACTCCAGTCCTTTGCTATTGAAAGGAACTATGTGGTAGTTGCTTAATCCCTAAGTGTCCATATTATATCAATTTCACGTACCTCAGCCCTGCACCAGTTCTGATTGTCTGAAGTGTTTTGATGAAAAAGAGTACATAACAAAAAAAAAAAACAAACCCCAAACCCAAGCCTGCAGTGTGCCTTCCAAATCATAAAAAGGGAATTCCGCAGACATTGCCAGCATTGTAGTCTCCATCAAAAAGTGGAGTTGCAAATTTTAGGCTAACCAGTGCTTTGATTACCAATTATAGGAAATAAAGCTGCTGATAATTGATAATGTCATACTTGCTATGGATCTTAATATGTGCCTGTGTTTGTTCTCTGATTTCCTTCCTGTGACAATGTCTTTTGCTCAAATGAATACCCAAATAATTAGGTCATACAGGATGCCTGATATTTGGTTAGAGCTTGATATACTATTTTGCAAATTCAGACTAAGATAGGAAGGGCAAAGTATGATACCAGCTCTAATCAGAATAGCAACAAAGAAGTAGAGACTCTTTAGGATTTCTGCCATTCTGTGGGAGACCTATTTTAGTCACAGTTATGAAGCTTTCAAAATCTTTGAGGGCTCTTTTTCTTGAGAAATAAAAATTTTAAAGGTCTTGGCAAGGAGCTAAGTGTCTGCTTGATGCTTAAGGTGATTGGTGATTAGAGGTGGCTTCAACTTTAAAGTGGAGTCTAGTAAACCTGGAAGAAAAGTGCATTCATGCCTCTGACAATGCTAGAAATTAAGACAGATCTGTTGCATGTATTCTTTCTGGATCAATAGTTAAAGCAAACAGAGTAACAACTTCTAGTGCTTCATTATTCAACTCAGGACTGCACTGAAAATCTTTGTTAGTAGAAGAGTTGTCTGTATCCTTGTTAAAAAGTGCTGCAGATACTTAGGTCCTTAATGAATAAAGGATATTTTTCCTATCTTGTTTATGTTGCTTAGCATTTACACATAGGAGACACTGTAGTTGCTCAGGTTTTGTAATAACACCTTGGAGAAGTTGCATGCAGAAATATTCTGAGTAGAAATTAAATTAGAAATTTAAAAGAAAGAAGCCCTTCAACAGTATACTTAAAGCTGGAAGGATTGAAGTGTGGGTAAACATAAAAGGTGGAAAAGCTCTTAGGTGAGAGAAGAAAGCAGGTTTCAGAAATAAAGCAAAAAGAATTTAGGAATCAGCTCTGGCTGCGAAAACTTGAAGATAGAAGAGGATACAATTATACAGCAAGCAAGGACATTAAAACAATGGTTTCTAGATTTGGCTGAAATAGGTTTTGAAGGTGCAAAAAATATGCTTAGCAAGATAGGTTTAAGCTTAATAATGGAATATTGTGCATTGTTATATAAAGGGATAACAAGCAAGTATTGTATACCACAGATGTACTGCGCTGTTGAGGATTGGTTAAAACAGTTGTCTGTAAATTTTAGAAGCATGCTAATTGGCTAAGAAGCTTTTAAGAATGCTCTGTAACCAGGAAGTCTCCGGATGCCTGTGATGGCGTGAACTTTGTACCATCTCTGTCTCAACTCTGTATGTGAGACTGATAATGGAATAAAATAATAAAAAGGCTCCTAGAACGCCTGTCCAGGCTCCTGGTCCTGTTTGTTGCTGAAAACGCCGACAAGGAGGATGCTTGGCCTAACAGACACAACTACCTATTCTTGTACTGGCAAATGCTCTAGCTAATATGAAACTGTGGAATGAGAGTGGAGAGGGCAGTTTCACAAAGAGTAATTTTCTTCTCATCCCTGGTTCAGTTTCTCAGTTGGCTGGGGCAAGGGTTATCCAGTCTGCACATGTAAGGAACCAGAGTCTTGTGCTGTTTGCTAGAGAGCCAACAAAAGCATTCAGAGATAATTAGTTTCAAAATGTGTAACTACAATTAGTTTTTTAAAACCTAATCGGGAGGGGTAGTGGTAAAAGATTTTAATCAAAAGAATTAGCATTAATCCATGTGAGCAATGGCTATACTAAAGTTAGGGCTGAGATGATGTATTGACTGTAAACAACTGAAGGGGAGTAAGTGACAAGAACAAAGTGGAGGCCGAGTAACGAGAATAAGGATGTGCTGTGGTGAAAAACTGGCAAAGGAATGGCAAGGGAAGAATGATTTTTGTATTGTTTCACGACATACAGCCAGTTTGGTTTTATGGCTGGTAGAACAGGGCTGGATGTAGACCCAGAAGAATAATGTCTGTGTCTACTTAATTTCACTGATGTCAGTAAACACATCAGAGGTCTTCAGCAAGGCTCTGAATTTACTGTAGTTATGTTTTGGGTACCTGTTTTAGCTGAATTCTTGCATTGGGGTATTGGCATTAGGATTGAATGATCACTGTTTTGCTGGAGAGGTTGTGAAGAGGCTGGATATGAACTGGAGGTTCTGCAAGGCTAACACTTTCA
Organism: Corvus brachyrhynchos; assembly: GCF_000691975.1. Classification (NCBI taxonomy): domain Eukaryota; kingdom Metazoa; phylum Chordata; class Aves; order Passeriformes; family Corvidae; genus Corvus; species Corvus brachyrhynchos. Next base: position 866,892 of record NW_008235737.1, on the reverse strand, counting down.
GCCATGAAAACTATTATGTGGTTCTTCATAATTAATACAATGTTTCACAGTTCTAGGAGTCTCTTAAACAGCTTTATCCCGGCATTCCCCTACATCAAGACAGTTTTGTTTTTCTGTCTCCACCTGCTGGTACCTGGTTGAGAGAGAGGCATGTACATGAAATTAGGAGGTTAGGAATTCTTATGCTAAAGGAGTATTTAATGTCTCTTTAACTTAATGGAATCACCTATTTGTGAAAACACTATGACATAATTTTATAACTCTTAGGATTTTTATTAACTTCTACTATTACTTGAACTTTTTTATTTGTACAATAAAAGGTGGTGCTAAAATTATATATTTCTTTACAGTCTCCAGGTTATTTTGGGGAAATGGTAGTGTAGCTAATGTGCTTTTGGAGGAAACAGCAGTAAATCATTGAGGACTTTTGCTTTTAAAAAATAGTTTAAAATGCTTTTAGTACCAGTGTGGTTTTGTATAGTTTGCACATACGGACATGTGTGTTAGGCAGTATCATAGCATTCAGTTTTTGCTCCTCTTGTGCAAATATTGTGTATCTATCATAAGTTTTATGTACCAAAAAGCAAAAATAGCAGTCCTAACTTTTTCTGTTTACTCAAACTGCTTCTGTATTTATGTAATCAGCAAGTGAAATTCATGATATTTTAAATATACAGTCAACATACTTTCTTATGGACAAAGATCAAAAGACTTGCCAGAGATTTCAATATGTCAATTTCTTTCTTTTTTTTTTTTTTTTAATTTTTTTTATTAGTTTTCCTCTTTAAAGCACAGCGAATTTTTGTTTTCTGGTTCAGAAATGCTCTTTGAAAGCGAAAATTTGAGTATGCGTTGATATTTTTTCCCCCCCTCGTATCTTAGAGTTTGGGTTCTAATATGTTAGAACTGTAAAAGAAACAGATGTTGAAACAGTGTAAATTAATAACTGTGCTGGCAGATGACTGAAGTCTTTTCAAGCCAGAACTAAGACAATTAGTGCTGCTGATACCAATCTGCTTGTTACCTAAAGTTGTTGTATGCATGTATAAAAATACAGTGGCAGTGAAAAGTTCCCCTGTAATGATTTGCAGCTTGTCTTCCTGTGGACTGTAGTGTATCAGTTAGCCACTTGTTTGCAGGTAACTAAGTGAAAAAAGATTACCCTGTTTGCTTCCCCCCCTTAATTCTATTTTGCAAATATATGGGTGAATTTGCAAGAGAAAAGAAATGTAAAAGTTTCCTTCTCGACTATAATCGTGGCTCTTCATCAGTCATCACTCTTCCTGCATTTTGTTCAAGAGGCTCTAATTGTCTGCATTTGGCAGGTTTAACACTTCCTGACAGAGAGGCTATTAAGGGGAAGTATTCTCGCATAACTGTCACAGGCAGGAACAAAGAACCTTCAAACTCAATGTGTGGAAACCACTAACATTCTTAAATGACCCTTTTCATGCATTTTATCCCTTTAAGCTAAAATTTGGAGGGTGCAGGGTCATGGAAAGCAGCAAGGTGTAATAAAACAGTAAACTCTTGAGGATTTTTTGGGGGGGAGCAGTGTGAGGGGCAGGGTTTTTTTTTGCTAGATTTATCTCTTGAGTTAAAAACAATTGTTATTTGGAAAAATCTCATTAACAGATGTGACTGGAGTAAAAAGACTTAAAACTGATGTTGCTTTCAGGACCGCTTTGAACTTAACAAGCACCGATTTGTGGAGCAGACTAGCTAATGAAAGGAAATTAAATTTTCTGACAACTTCCCCTGCCAGCCCCCTTATTCTTCATGGGGCTGTTACTAGGTACTGAAGACTTTTAAAGAGGATTTTGTTTTATTATCGGACATAAATGAACCAGGTATGAACATTTCTTATGTATTTTTTTTAAAGTTCTGACCTGGGTGCTTTTAAAATGGATTGCCTTGAAAGCTTTAAAAATATCAGGTTTCAGTTTAATGTTCATAAGTCAGCCCCCATAGTTTCAGACACAGTTAGCAGCTGGTGGTTTCCAGACATTAATACCTTCTATACAAATTTTTTAATGTATGTCATGGGATAGTATAAATATTAGCAAATTTGGATGGAATTTTCAAACTTAACCTGTACCACTGTAATTTAACCCTTTTTCTTTCTGATTTTGTATAATGGAAATGTACTGTTATCAGTAGAAATAACTAGAATTAACTACTGCAGGAGAAGCGATTTGATTATTGAAAAGTAAGCAATTCAAGTATTTTGGTTTTTTATTCTCTGAATTTCTCAGGATTTTTTTCTGTACCAGGCTGCAGTAGTATGACACAGCTACAGCAATAGGTGGCATCAACAAAAGGATTTTTATAGTTGTTGTATGCTAGTAATGTGTAACTCTTAAATGAAAACAATTACGGGAATCTTCTTCTTTCAGATATAGTTTAAAATGATGCATTTAAGGTTTATCTTGTCTTCAGAATACAGAACTTTCAAAACTGAAGTGCTTGTGTTCCTTCTTGAGTAAACAAAACCCATTTGTCTTTAAAGAAGTTCTGCAAGATTTTTTTTTTCCTGAACTTGAAATACTCCCAAACAATAGAGAATCAACTCCCCCTACTGACAGCAATCAGGAAAACACAAGGAATACCTGTGAGGACAGAAACAAGCTGGTAGTGGACAAACTTTAACGATCTGATTTATGGTCCATTATTGATTGTAAACTTCTAAATTCTAGCATTAAATTCCTACAACTGCAGAAAATCATTTTGCCATCCTGGTTGTGTTTCCTGTCAGCTGATTCCTCGTTGCTTTGAGTTTCCCAGTGCACTAATGATGAGGTAGAATTTACATTCCACTTATGGTATTAATTTTACATTCCTCTGGCTGAAAAGGGTCAGAAGGTTGTAAAATCAAACATTAAATGAATCGGAGGAGACAGTAGTGCAATATATGACTGCCCTCAGGACATAGTGCAATGGCTGATGGGATTAACGTTGGGTCTCATTTCCTGCTTTTACAGGATGCAGATGAAGCTGTCAGAATTGCAAGGGAAATTGGTAAGTTCTTAAATTAGCTATGGTGGGATTTGTGTGCCTCTCAGCAGACATGGCTGACTAAATTGAATGTGTAATAAGTAATCCCTATAGAACAAATAATGTTTTAATAGTTTTTAAGTTCCCTGTTGCCCATAGGGCTGGAAGAATCTAGGAATTAACGCCCTGTCTCTTAAATCATCACATTTGAGCTTTTCAAACGGGACTTTGCAGAACAAGTGCAGCCATGATTTGTGGAACGACTGTAATACGCAGTAATGAGTACCTCACTAAAGGGGTTGTCTGAAAGTATATCTGCAATTGGACATGACAGTCAGAAGCTAGGCATGGTACATTTCCCTTTATATGGAGACTGACACCGGTGATGTTATGATCTTCATTCTTCATCACTGTGTGGACTGTAGCTAGCTTGAATATGCTCCAGAGCACCAGCCTTCCGTGCTTACTGGAATAAAGTCACTATTCAGCTTCAGAATTATCTTGTAGAACGGTGAAAAGAGCAACCAGCAAATGAGTCTGGGACTCATTTTGATGAAGGTTAAGTGTAATGTGTGTTTAATGAGTTTTGGCTTTTATTTACTAAAGCTTGATATTAGTGAAAATACTAAACCACATACTTGAAATTACGCATGTTTTTAAATGCTTTCTAGAAGAAGAATCTAATACAGTAAGATGTATTATTTTCCTTTAATTTTCCCTTTGAGACTGTAACCATGAGAAGCTGTTTAGGTTTATCACAGGTAGATAAACAGCTTTTCACCTGTGTCAAAAGCTATTGCTGTGCCTTTATGTGCCAGATAAAGCGGGACTTACACCTCTACAGATAACTTCTAAGCAGTGTAAGATCTTTCCTCTTTAAGTTGGGCCTTTTACCCTGCACTGGTTAACTGCCCTGAAACCCCTCCTAGGCTTGGCTGACTTTTAGGCTGACACAATTGAAGTCAGCATTTCTTTGGGTCAGGCTTTGTCCTTGTTGTGAAATCCAATGATAACTGATCACTGTCATTACCAAAAGAAAGAGATTATTAATCAAACTGGAACAATCAGAGGAGAATGGTAAATAAAATTGGGTTTAGTCACATAGTGTTGTGACTTTATTTCAGTTCAGTTTCTCTTCAATAGTCTTTCTTGCTCTTGTGTTTTAAAGATTTCCTGCAAGTATTTTTTAAACAGTTTTGATGAGTATAAGTTAGAAGGCATACTAGAAGTATAGAAGGAAGGCTTTCTAGACACCCTTTAGAATACATTCTTTTTTAATTTTCCTCTGAGTTCTTCAGTGTTCTGTTGACTGGTTCCTGTCTTTGATATCAGTAGCACTTCAGAGGTCATTTTATCAAGGCAGTCTTAAATCTATGATAATAAAGTCGATTACAGACAGCTGGGTGGTGCTTTATTTAGATGGAAAATTCTTAAACTGTTTTGATACAAGAAGGGTTTGTACTATGATACCATGTAGTGAAAGAAAAACGTCCCTTCTAGCTTTTTCTCCCCTCATGTTTCAACAAGTTGATGAGTTGGGTTAAGCTTCTGTCTAATTGTAACCACTGACCAGAGTAAAATGTAGTGATTTTAATTTTGATTTAAGATTGAATGAAATTATAGTGTCTTGTATATATATATATATATATAATGTATTTGTCCTTGTGTATAAAGCACTTGACATGCAATGGAATACTTTCAGATTGTTTTCTGATTTCACTAATCCAGAGTTTCAGTCTTCTAAGAAGGCTTAAGAAATTATTAAAAAAATAACCATGGGTTAGCGCTTAAAACGCTAAAACTCTGTTTGATGCTCTCTTGCTGCCTGTGTTTTTTTCCTGCTTCTCCCTGCTGTGTTCTGGCCCAAGATCCTGTAGTAGTGGAGCATGGCACCTCAGGGTTGAGAAACAAGCCTTTACCTGTTTCAGTGCCTATTATCTATGGATACACATTTTCTAGGTGTGGGAAGGAAACCGTCTTTTTGCCCCTGATTTGAGAGATTTTCCTGAGTTGTCAGGAGAGAATGTGACACAGATACTAAGCTAAATCGGAAATTGGAAGAAGTTCAGGCACAAATTGCTGTATTGGCTCCTTTCTAGAGTCTCTCTTCTCTGCTGGTGTGGGCTATTTTGCTCTTGTGATCCTTTCTGTAGTGCTTAATTACATTGGCCCTTTTCCCATGCTGCTTTTAGGTCTGTGTGTAGAGTTGTACATTAAGAACTGTTGGCTTCTTGATTCTGAAGCATTGATGAAACTCCAGAAAGTTTGACTCCTCTATTTTAAAAAAGGATTGAACAGCTATGAAGTGCAGTCAGTTAAAACTAAATGAAAGTCTGTACAAAACTGAAGAGGTGAAAAAGATGGTTTTTTGTCATGTTTCATTTGACATGGGTTTAGTTAGTGCTAGCTTTTAATAATGGATATTGAAAAGAATCTGATATCACCACATGCAATATTGTTCAAACTGGTATTGCACAATGTGTGCTGTGGTCTACTATCTGCAGCTTTATAAACATGGTTAGATGACATCTAAAAGCCACGGTGGCAAAGTTCTGGGAGCTAACAGCTGTGGGACATCAGAAGTTTGTTTACTCCTTTTATCATTCAGATTCTCAGAATAGTAACTGTCCTGGAAACAAGCAGTCCTAACTTAATAGTACCTATTTAGCAGCAAAAGTAGGTGCGGTGATCTTCAAGTTTGACAGCTTTTTAGCTTCTTGCCTCCTAAGATCTTTAGACCCATCTTTAAGAGGCATCACGAGAATGTAAAACAAGAATAGGTTTTAATCTCATATGCAGTTTTAATTTCACATAAATTGGCATCTAATTTGAGGGAAGAATTGAAAACCTAATACCTACTCAAAAATTTGTCTGCTTTGTGAGTCTTTTCATTGCTGTTGTTGTGGGTACTTATAAATGGTGTTAGAAATTATTTGCATGCCTCTCCCTTCCCACAACTAATCCAACCAATCCACATGAACATACTTAAGCAATTTTGATTGCTGCTGAGTAGTACGAAAGTGGGGAGTGTTGAGTAATGCATTCTGATCCCAGTATCCTATACCCAATATGCGTGCAAAACTTAAATTTTACAAAACCTTTCTTTCAGTGTTTGCTATTGGCTAAAGAGCTGCTCTAAAGTTTAGTTCAGTGCCACCAAGAGCAAGGAGTGTGTAACCTCATATTTGAGCAAAAGCTCCAGTACCCTTATTTTCAGGGGACTGGCTAATTTACGTGCTAACATGTAGAAGTCTGTTGCAATTTTTACTTCTCAACATGAGAAGTTGCATGCATTTTTTCAAAACAGGCCTTACTTTAAAAAAACCCCAACTTTATTTTAATTATATAGTGGCTCTTGGGAGTCTTTAACTGCCTTGCCTACAAGCGTGGTTGACGTATAATCGCTGTACATAAAAGGTGGGAGGGAGGGGAAGCAACGTGGTCCCGTACTTGATGAATGATACTGGTAGCCCATGTATACTCTCTGATAATTTAATCATGTGAATTGTCATATATGAATTACATTTTGGAGCATATAAAGACTCACTGAGGCTCACTTTCAGCACACCTGTTTTGCTTTTGAAACTAAAGAACAGTAAATTAGGACTAGAGTCTGCTTACAGAATTAAAATCAGCAAACCATTCAAGAGACTGATATTGTTAGACTGAAATTGGTAGCACAATTGATGATGATTTTTTCAAGTATAGGTAACACTGAATAAGATAGATTAGGTGATGGAAATTGCCATAATAAGGTTGAAAACAATGTTTGTTTCAAAATTTCAGTCTTTCAGCTATTTGGGTTGGACAGGGTCTCCAGATGGGGATAGTATTGCTAGAGATTTGCTAGTATTATCCAGTAAAATCTCATTTCTTGCATAAAAGTTATACAAGATGTGATTTTTCCTTTATTTCAAGATATCCAGTGGCTTGTGTAGGAGCCTGGTAGCTGCCAGGGATCTGGAAATGCAGCTACAGCATCAATAAAATGCTCCTGTGTAGATATTGCATATACTGAATTCCATGAAAACTGGCTGAACTTCACTGTTGCTGCACGTAATCTAGAGTTATTTTGCCTTTAACCTCTGAGATTGTAGAGGCCTGGATCAAACTCATTGTTACTTGACTTATCCTGTACCCCTCTATGGGTAGTATCAGGTATTTCATAAGAAAATCTAAGAGAGACTCTAGAAAGGTTATTTGCATGGCTCTGTTTGGTCTTAACCTCATACGTTGTAACCAGAGACTACTTTAGACTCCAAGGCATGAAGATTTATAGCCTTTTGGTAATGCATGCCTATAGGAGCTTGGTTTGTGCTCTACATATGCTTAACTATTACCTCTCTACAGCTTTCAGCCATGTGAATGCTTTACAGCCTGGGGTTTCACAGTCTAATAATGTGTTAAGTTGGAAACTATTTTATTGATTTTTTTTTTCTTTGTTAATTTAAAGTTCTCTTGTATTGTTGCTCCTTTCCTGCCTTCCAATCAACACTACTGTTTCTTATGCTTGTCTCATGCCTTTTTTTCGGTATCTATTTCAGACTTTTTAATTAAAAAAAAGGTTTTCTAGATCTTGCTGGTTTTAATTATCTTCTCCTGAACCTCCTTTCAGTTAGATCACTATGAAGGAGAGGTGGGCATATTGTATTGCTGCCACTTGACAGAGCAAGGGTAGATCTACATTCCAGAAAGAAACTGTAAATACCAGTAACACATATGACAGTAGACTGGACCACTTCTAGGAACCATATTCAAATGTCTCTTTCTGTCCCCAGATCAAAGCCTTTTATAGAATGTTTCTTCAATTCTCAAGGACTGATAGACTCTTCTTGCCAGACAATATCAACTGGTCTGATATTTGCCTTAATGTTGTGATTTTCATTAAACATACTGGAGACCAAAGGCATGAAGAATTTTCTGGTATCCTAGAAATGTCAAAAGCATTTTAATCAGATCCTCAATTTTTAGTTTTCTACATGTTCGTGTAGAGAAAGGTGAAGTTCTCTGGTATGAAGAAATTGTTGCAGGAAGTTGCTTTGAATGAAAAGATTGAATTAAAAGAGAAACAATCATTACTAAATCTTCATTTAAACGGTGTACTTTGTTACTGTAATTTTCTAACTTTCAGAAAATGAAGGTCCTGCCTTATATCTGTATTATAGTATCTTGTTCTACAAGTAAGATATTGCCGGTTATGTACAATGCTGTCAGATTTATACTGCTTGTTTTTTCTTACTACTTGTCAGTTTGGGGAGGATACTTTTTTTTATTGTAAAAAAAAAAGCAATACTTTTCTGATACTATTACATAATGTCTAAGAAGCACAGGTCTTGAGCTGCTCTGTTACTTATAATGTACTGCACTAGAAGTGTTGATAAGATACATATTTGTTTACTCAGTCTTTAGACTTAATTTATTATCTACTCATTTTTGCTATTAATTAAAAAAAAATTATTTAAGCAGCAACAAAGGAAAAAAATTTTGTTCCTAAAGAAATGTGAGCTGAAAAGGTCAAATGCCTTATTCATAAATCACTTCATTATTTGGGAATAATTCATTCAGTGTTTTTTTTAGTATAAATGAATTGGAGAAGACAGCCTTTCTTGGCTGTAGAAATTACTGCACTGACAGCTAAGTTTTGAAAAGAAAAAATTCTCCTCTGTTCTCCCTGCAAACAAAGTGTTTTAATAAACGAAGTTATTGTCTACTGGCTTTATTGGACATGTGGTCAGTTGTCATGTGCCTCTGACCAACTGAACAAAGTTTGAACTTCTGTCTAATTGTTCCCTGCTGTTAGGCTACCCTGTCATGATCAAGGCCTCAGCAGGTGGTGGTGGGAAAGGCATGAGAATCGCTTGGGATGATGAAGAGACCAGGTGAGATGCTGTCCAAAAGCTTGCCTTGATGAATGCTGCAGTTACTGAAGTCCCATTAAGCCATTTTGAGCTGACAGTTGAGCAGATATGAAATGTTAGATGGAGAAATTGGATATTATTTGGTTTTATCCTTTTAGTAGAGTGAGCAATATACTTTGGAAGTTTGCGTGTGCCTATTTCTAATTATTTCTTGCACAAACCTTACAGAACATCATCCATTAATTTAAGTAAAAAACCAACACTTACGTCTGCTGTTAGTCCAATGTTAGACTGTAAATTTAGAGTGTAAATAACATTTTGCTGTATGCCTTTCAGAATGCTGATTTACTAATTCTCTGTATTAGGTAGAATATTTATTTGCCCTGATTCACAAACATTAATGCATGCCATTAGTTCTGTTAAAGTTGATGAGACTGATGATTCATACGTGGAAACACATACGGTGTTACCAGAATGTGCGCTAATAATTGCATCCTTCTGTGTTTAAAGTATTTGTATCAGCAAACTATTGTACTTTTGTCTGTTTTCAAACAACATGTGTTTCAACACACAGATGTTTTTATGTCTTACTCGTTGTCAGAATCCTGAACGTTTCATGATGCTTTGGTGTTGACTCAGAATTTTACAGTCCATTCTCTGCTGATATTCTGGCAGCGAGGAGCCTGATTTCAACTCCATGTGCTGCTGATCTTACAGAAAAACGTATTTTCTGATTTTTCAAAGACTTGTAATGAAAAGCCTATTTGATCCAAAATAACATGAATGTTTTCCTTTCTGCACAGAGAGAGCAGCACAATTGCTGGAGTCAACTCAAAGTACAACTGAAATTTTCATTAGTTTAATTTAGTCACCTGCATGACTTCCTTGTCGTTTTTCTGTCCCCTATTAAATTTTTGTTTGTCAAAACCTAAAAGCTGGATGAAAGAACAGTGAATGTCTAGCAGTTAAATTTTAGATTTAAAGAAAACATGGTGGGTTTATTTGTACCTTGCTCTCTCTAGTCCATTTGTATTCAAATCCAAATAGGAAAATAATGTTTTGTGCATTAGAATGAAGATCTAGAATAACCTTCTTTCTTAAAAGGATACTTTGTTGCTACTGCTTTAGAATCCAAAATTACTGCCTTGATCTTGTTCAGGCAGCAGTTGCATCTGTTGGACTTGAAAGGAAGGCATTCATTTCTTGTTTAGCTCAGAAAGGAGCAAAGGAGCTTGATTAAAGTAACTGTTTTAAATGAAAAGTGGATCTAAAATCATAATTGCTGACTTAACTTGGAGAAAGGCTGTGGTTATGGTTTAGAAAGTCACCTGGTAGAGCTGATTGGTACCAGTAGAAGCTAGCTAGGGATAGTCTTTTATGTACATTTGCATATCAATAAATTAATTTAGTGATATTACTTTGACTCAGTCCTATTTAATGATAATTTGAGCTGCTTGCCTTGTTTATGGAAAGCTTTTGAATGATAGAATATCCTGAATTGGATGGGAAGGACAAGGATCATCGAGCCCAGTTCAATTCTGAAGTATCATTCAGGTCCTCATTATTTGGAGTTATGGTTAGTAACTGTGGTTAGTTATGCAAGCCTTGTCCTTATACTGTAATGTTAAATCTAAAAGGTGCTAAGAGGACTGTGCTGGCACCTCTGAAAAGGAATTAAATTCAGGACTCTATCATTTCCAAAGAACAGATTGAAACTTTCTGGCAGAGGTTATGATGGATCTTTGCACGTAAAGGCACTTACTGGCTTGTAGGTTCAGTATCGGAGGTCATTGTACAGGAGCTATTGGCCCATGTTTTAAACTCTGAACGTGTATGTAGAAATTAGTTTCTTTAGCTAGTAGCTTCAGCTGCAGGCATGATAACCTCCAAGCTGGGAATTTGTACTAAATTATTTTTTAAGATTTACCTTTGAAAAATTTGGAGTTTTGTGTTAGTGATTTCTCCCTATTGTCGCTTCTTCTGTAACTTTTCCTAGATATTGAAGTCTTGCTTCTGGGTATCTGTTTTGAAAATTTTTACCAAGGCAGCTTCCAGCAACAGATATTTAGAGAGATGAAAGATTTTGTCTTTTAACCTATAGTAACAGGAAAATGTAAATTGTCCTGTTTCTGAAATTCTTTCTTGGTGCTAAGGCCAATTTTATGAACATAAATCAAACATCTGTTCTCAGATTCCAAGAACCCCTTATAATTTCTTTTCTGTGGTCTTGTGGTGCCATGCTGTGTTTATTTCTGCTGTTCCACAGTTGTTGCTCTTCACTGGAATGGTGCAGCAGGACATGTGGGGACTACTACTAGTAAATTTGTTTTTGTAGTCTGAAATAGTAATTTTCTGCAGTTTCCTGCCTGTCTTTAGAAGCATTGATTGAAATTACTTTTTTTCCCCTGATGCTGTAATCTTCCAATGGCTCTGAAGGAATGAGCAGTGGGACTTGAAGAAGTTAATATGGAATAATAAGTAGCAAATCATTCTGAGTCCTCCACCTCCGAAAACAAAGGAAATATGAAGTGTGCAGTATAAGAGGACAATAAAAAACTCAATAGCATTACCTATGACAAGCCTGTGCACTGAGTTTTATTATTTTACCGAAGCATTGCACTTGGCCTTTCAAACTACTGTGCAAAAATGGGAGTGTATGGGCTTGACATCTTTGGTCTGTCCTGCACAGGTATGTGCTATTCAAGCGAGGGGAAGGAATCTCATTGGATGAGTGAAGAACAGTGTTTCCTAAACCCATATTTTTTAAAAAACCCACATATTCACATGCCATCTACATATGTAAACATACATAAATGCTGTGACTAGATAATTTTAGGATTTTTTTTTAAATTTGGAGTTAAGCTTGAAGCAATGGATATTGGTTTTTGTGTGCAAAATCAACAACATTTGAGTATCTATTGGCTACTTGTTAGGGCTTTAGAGGGCTTCTACTATACTAATGATTATCAAACATCTACTTTTTAACTAGATGGCCCTTCTAATGCTGGCCTTGACGAGAAAAAACATTTTATTTTACTATTTCCTGATACTGAAAACTGAAATTCTACATAATGAGTACAGTCTTTTGTTAATGTCTGACTGCCTTGAAAGAAAATTGTTTTAATTAAAGCAGCACTGCTGATCTCAGAGCTGGAGGCAGAAAGTTGGCATGGCTGTTTCACTTCAGACAACCTCAGGAAGGCTTGTGGCAACATCAGTAATGCTTTTGTACAACTTAAACTTCAGCGTGAGTAAATGTACTGTAGGGATAGAGGGGAACCTTAGAGAGATCCTGTTTTTCCTCTTTGTAGTTGTGCATGTTTGAAGGGATCTTGAGACAGCATCTCGTCCGTCCAGCTTCATCCTCTGAATAACATCAACACTCAGTTTAAAGGTGGTTGCTTAGAACTTTGCCTGATTGGGTCTTGCATTGAGATTACAGAGCCTCCCTAAAAAGCCTGCTCTGCTTTTTCATTCTTGCCAGCAATTTTTTTCCTCACAGCTAGTTGGAAGTAATTTTTATCACTGGACAATTTCAACCGCACAGATTTGTAAGATAAAACAAGTTCAGAATATCTGAGATAGTCGTTCCTAATTTAAAAAGGTTTACAGATGTATGGATGAGATGATTAGGCACCTGTCTTTTTTTAACAAGTATTGCAGTTTAGATTTCTAAAGTGCAATAGCACACATCCTTCGGTGAAAGAAAAAGTCAGTTGTGAATAATTGTGCATAAAACTGTGACACAAAAATGTTTACAAAGCAAAACAGAGCCTTTGATGTAGGAGTTAAAATAGCTGTAAATCTGTTTCAATAAGAAACACTGTGTATGGCTGTTTGTTACAGCACTTTTTTTTTTTGACAGATCAGGTAGTGCACAGAATCGCTAATTTTGATGTCCCTTTTTTCTCTTAACTAGGTAATTAAATATATTGAAGTTAAATATGAACTTAGGAAAGTTGTACATTAAGTATAATGTCTCAAAATTACAACATGTATTATCCCGTAATGTTGAAAGAAGGTGAAGATACACTTCTAAATACACACTTTTCTCTACTGTAAATTTACCTATCTTGTGAGTCTATGGTCTGGGTTAACTACATCCAAGAGGTGGAAAGCATGAAAACTTCAACTCAGTTGTGCTGTAGTTCTTATTCTGGGCACAAATGTCGGGGATGCTGTGTTTCAGTAGTCAGTCACACAGACATTTGACCAAGTTTTTCATATGTATCAACATGAATGGGACTAATATACCGCTTACAGAGCCTGTAGAAAATCTCAGTGAAGCCTTTGGGTCTCTGCATTATGCTCTATCTCACCCTGAGAAAGCTGTTCGTGGAGCTGTCAGAGGTTTTGAGCCAAGGAGTATTCTTTCTGCTATTTAGAGAAAAAAAAGTTAATAAATAAAGTATCTTTATTTTGTTTAACTATGTATGTAAAAGAAGAAACAGAGGGAAGCATACAGAATGCTGCATATAACACTCACTTATGCTTTAAGGCAGGGAAAATCTGCTAATACAGCTGGTGTGTTCTGTGAAGTCAAGTACTGCACCTTTAGGTTGTGTTCAGTGGTGGAATTTTCTATATTACATTTGCAGTTCTTTAATGCACAACTAACCAACCTCTGCTGTTCTTGAGTATTGAGGGCAGTGTGCTGTAGGTAATGGTGAGCTTCACCTTTACTTCTGTATAACAAGTACTTTGTGATTACTGGGTCTTAAAATTCTATTACTTTATTACTTTTGCAGAAGAAAATGCCAACAAAGAAAATGAATAAAAATTGTTGTAAATGTTCAGGCTTTTTAAACACACTGAAATTTTTTGTGCTTTGAGAATGGTTTGGTTTGACCTTTTTTTTTTTTTTTTTTTTTTGTCTTTGTAAGAAAAGCATGAAAAAAGGGATACCCATTACAGAATCAAATGCAAATGTTATAACTTGGTTTTCGGATATGTGTGTTGATTAGTGAAGATTGACTGTTTACTGAAATGAGTAAGTGTTCTTTCTTGTATGCTTCAGGACTTAACTTTTAAAATACAGGTGATTATTATTTTTGTTTTCATTATTTAAGGGAAGGTTTTAGGTTTTCATCTCAAGAAGCTGCTTCAAGTTTTGGTGATGATCGCTTACTGATAGAGAAGTTCATTGATAACCCTCGTCACATAGAAATCCAGGTTTGTACTATTACTACTATTGCTACTATTAAGTACTGTGTATTTATTTAATGAGGTTTTAACTCATAAATAAATCAAAGTTCATGATGTTTCAAACACTCCACTAAAAAAGGCCTAGAGTCTTGTGTTTTCCGGTGTCTTGGGTCATTGCTCAAGCTACATGGCTATCATGTACAATACAGCCTTCCTGTTTTTATTCTCTAGCCTTTCTTTAGCAGGAAGACTGAGCTGTGCTCAGTTTGTTGGGGGAGAAAAAAAATGTTATAGGCATCTGTTCTGAAGGCTGGAGATTTGAACTCTGGATCCTGTTGGAGTGCTTGAATGCAGCAGAGAATGAAGGAGTTCAAGAACTGCCATGCTTAACAATTTCTTGCAAGGTCTAGGTGTTTTTTTCAGTATTTTGGAATTCTGCTCTGAAGTATCTAATTCTCCTTGGGAATTCAGGAGGATTTGTGTCCCATTTTGGGCAGTTTGTGGTTCAAAATCAGTTGTATTCTCTCTAACTTCTGCATTATTACCATTTCTATCATTTATTGGATTTAGAGTTAAGTCAGGTCAGCTAATGCAGACCAAAAGTTGTTTCTTTTAGGCACTCACTCCCAAAATGATGATTTAAAAATTTGTGATGTTTGATCTTATGTAGGTAACTGAATTGTGTTTGTCAATAGCCTTGAGGTATTTCCTGACAAGAAATCTATACAGAGCATATTCATTTCCTCAACAGAAATTTCACTTTTTACACAGAAATTTAATTTTTTTGTCCAAAATCTAAACCCTTTCTGCGTTGTGACATGTGGTTGTTGGATTTTTTTTTTAGATAGTGAGAGCCTGAAGTATCTCAGTAACTAAGTGAAACAACAACAGTAAATTTGATAGTATGAAATGATTTATAAGAGAGAAATATTTAACATTTTTCACTCTGCCAGATGTGTGCCCCAGCCTGGTGCTTCCTATGGGGCTAACTTGCATATCATAGAATCCTAGAATGATTTGGGCTGGAAGGGATTGTGAAAAGCCATCTAGTCCAACCCTCTGCAATGAGCAGGGACATCTTCAACTAGATCAGGCTGCTCAGAGCCTTGTCCATCCCGATCTTGAATGTTTCCAGGGATGGGGCATCCATCATCTCTCTAGGCAACCTGTTCTATTGTTTCACCACTCTCAAAAAGAAATATTTCTCCCTTATATCTAGTCTAAATCTATTATTTTGTAGTTTAAAGCCATTACCCCTTTTCCAGTCATTATAGGCCCTGCTAAAAAGTTTGTCTGCATCTTTCTTATCAGCCCCCCTCTAAGTACTGAAAAGCTGCAATTAGGTATCCCCAGAGCCTTCTTTTTCCCAGGCTGAACTACCCCGACTCTCTTAGCCTTTCCTCACAGGAGAGGTGTTCAGTCCCTCTGATCATTTTTGCGGCTCTACTCTGGACCTGTTCCAACAGGTCTATGTCTTTCCTGTACTGAGGACTCCAGAGCTGGGTGTAGTACTCCCAGTACAGTCTCAGCAGAGAGGAGTAGAGGGGGAGAAGTGAAGAAGGAAGAGAGACATGAAGAAATAGTCTGTAAACAGTGAAACAGCAAAATGAAAAATGGTGTAAAAATGAAATCTAAACCCCACCTTATCGTCTATTGAAGGGTCATGTAAAGGTATATCGTGAACTCTCAGTTTCAGCATTGATCTTGGGGTTCAAAAGAGGTCAGATTGCTAGAGCATCTTTCTGTGTTCTCTTGCTATGGCTAATAATTTTTGGCTGCTTGTTTTTTTATTTTATGATCTTTTTATTTTATGTGGAGATCACCATGCCTTAAAGATCTCTTTCTTTCAGTGCATGCGGTTTTGGGAGATTCAGCAGGTTCCTACTGATTCTTCAATGACAAAAGTTAGATGAGATTGGTTCCTCCATACTTCCATGAGTTCAGGGCAGATTTTACACAGTCTAGATTCCTTTGGGTTTAAAAAAAGGCTACCCCAAAAAAATTAAGCAGTACTGTATTTAGGAACTGTTGAGTAATTTCAACAAAATGGCTTTGCTATTAATAATTTATAGTTTTATTTATAGTGGGTATACAGTGAATGTTGTTTTCCTTATATAAGCACTTTGATGGTACTTTTTAACAATATCATAGCATATCATTTTAACTTCATGTTCTAATCAGCTTTAGGACGTTGACCTTGGTTCATTTTCAAACTGGTGAATATACAAACAATTTGAGACCAGATGCCAAATATTTATTAATTTAGCAGTAACTTTTAAATAGAACTTTTTTTAGCTTTCTTATATTTCTCCAAAGCACTGGTACTTAAAATTGTTAAATAAGAAATTTCCTGTGTCTAGGTATAAAACAATCACTTTGTAAAACATGAGAAAAGACTAAAACAATTAACAGGAAAATAGTCCAAATACACTTTATGCTTGAACTGATTTGAAGTCTTGTTCTCCTGAAGTATCTGATAAAAGGTTTAAAGTAAGGGTACATGGAATGTCTACTACTTGGCTAAACAACAATCCTGCAACTGGAAACAGAATTTTGCTGAATCATGTAGGAGGGATTCCACTGCATAATACTTAATTATTTTGGCATGTAGATGTACACAGCATCGACTAATGTCATAATCATCTAATCCTGCAAAACAGGGCATTTTCTGTTATGAATATTTAGATATTAGAAACAAAAGCTGTAGCTGGGACATGCATTTTTAGTGAGATATGTACTGGAATCTCATGTCCTCTCACAGGTGATGATTTCAGTATGCTGCAAATGTTGTCTGAAATACAGTTGTTTTGTGATTAGTTTCCTTTGCCGAAAATGGCATACACAGAATAAAAGTAAAAGCCTAATGCTAGATGTTGTTG
Source organism: Corvus brachyrhynchos (assembly GCF_000691975.1). Classification (NCBI taxonomy): domain Eukaryota; kingdom Metazoa; phylum Chordata; class Aves; order Passeriformes; family Corvidae; genus Corvus; species Corvus brachyrhynchos. Next base: position 850,016 of record NW_008235737.1, on the reverse strand, counting down.
GCTTGTTCTATTTATAACTACTTTCTCATAGTAGATGTTCATGCATGTCTCTTTTTTCCATTAACTAATAATGGAAAAACATTTCTTTTAAGGTCCAGGTTGCTGAAGTTTAGTAGGATATGAGAAATGTCCTGCTTTTCAATCCAAAATTACTGCTTGGATTGAAAAAATGTATTATCCTCTTCAGAAAAAATACCTGGAGAGAGAGGAGAGAAGCACAATTACCAGTTTTTATTGTAATGTTCCAAGATTTTTTTGTTTGTTTGTTTTGATGAGACAGAATTCTGTGGAAAGTTGTAGGTTTTCTAACAGTGAAACAGAAGTGCTCATAAGGAATCATTCTACTTAAAGAACAGTGATTTTTCCATCAAGTACCGTGCTATGCTCTAAAGGTACTGCTTTAATACTAAAATAACCCCCATAAAAAACGAGTCCAAAAATCTTTGGGCCTCCCAAATGATTTCTTGTAGGGCCCCATGAGTCTGTAGAGCTCCACTCATCTGGATTGGATGGGTGAGCATTTGGGTAGGAAGTACCTGGTTTGTTGTTGTTGTTATAGTTTTTTGTTGTCTTCATGAGTTCACTGCCTCGTTTTCAGTCACATCTCCCCAGATTTTTCACGGCTTAGCAGCCATTGGTGTCATAGATGCAGGATTTATCTTGCCTGGTGCCATACTTGCTCTGTGGTACTAAAAGGAATAATAAGTAATACAGATTCTTTGTCACAAATGTGAGTAGATATGGTTGAGTTCACACAGTTTGAGGAAGATTGTCTCCTTGTTTTATCTTGTCGGTTTTCAGTGTAGAACTTCACTGTTAAAGAATGAAGCATGAATATTGTCATGGGTTCCTGCAGATCAGAGCAGGAAGATAGATGGAAAAAAAATGGGTTAGAAGAAAAATTTTATAAGGAAGAAAGGGAGCAGGTGTGGTGTGTGTTAAATGAAATTGTTCTGAGAACAAGTGTAGAGTTATCATCATAAGATGGGAAGAAGTCTACTTGAATCTTCAAATCCAGTATTTGGTATTGGAAATGGCTGCATCATACCACCACTTTCATAAAGGGACAGAGTTCCTTACTTTCACCTCTAGTTTGAAGTTGAAGAATTAATTAAGAGTTCTGCTATGCTGAACTTTTGGGCTTTTTTTCTAGTGTGTAATTTATGTAGCTGGATTTGGATACTTGATTTTGTTACCTCTTGGCTGCAGCCAAGAACTGTAGTTCTTGATTTTTAAAAAAATTTCTTGAAACTACTGCTTTAATTTCCTTTGAAAGTACTGAGGAAGTTGCAAATTTAATTCTCCTTAATGAGGATAACAAAGTTTCTGAAGATCTTCTTTTCTTCTTCTTCACTAAAGACAGGACATTGTGGTTTGCTTACTGAGAAAGCTTCATTAGACATTCTTTCTGAAAGTCAGGAGCAAAATTTTGCATCCTTGGAGATGTTTATTTTGTTGGTTTGCTTTTGTGTAATTTCATAATGCAATGCAATTTAAAATGCTTGAAAATGTAGTTTTAATCTTATTTCAGCCTTTTGTAAGAAGACCCCAAAAATTCAGAAATCAAATTTTGAAGTGAGAGGGTTTTTTGCTTTCTACAGACTCTACGTAGAGGCTTTAGAATAGTCCTATTCAGAATTTGAAGGAATGTTCAATTAGTATTTGATATATAATTAATTTTCTACATGAGCTTTTTTCCCAAGCTTTATTTTTAGATTGGGAAAAAACCCCCCAAACCCTAAATGCTTCATAATAGTATTATGTCAAAAGACCATCTCTAACATCTGTTAGTTAATAGCAGTGTGTTATTGTTTCAGGTTTTGGCAGATAAACATGGCAATGCCTTGTGGTTGAATGAAAGAGAATGCTCCATTCAAAGGAGAAACCAGAAGGTTGTGGAGGAAGCACCAAGGTGTGTATACTGGATTCTTGATGCAGCTTCATGGTAACTGAAAGCACTTTTGGAAGGCTGCTGGTTCTATTTATTGTACAAATGCAAGGAAATTTTAGTCTATTAAAAAGCACAAAGAAAATAAATGTTTGTTACAGTAATTTGACTGTAATGCAGTTTTGATGTTGTTCTTGATGTTGTTTCAATTACAGTCAGTAATTTGACTGTAATGCAGTTTTGATGTTGTTCTTGAGGGTGTTTTGATTTTGCTTTACAGTGTCTTTCCATAAGAAAACTGGTGTTGTGTAGTTAATTTTTTTCATGATCTTGTATAAAATGGATATGGATCTTACCAATCAGATATATTTTGGTATGAGATGGCTTTGTTAATATATATGAGATTTTTCTTTATATTCACTTTTGGATATAAAAGTCAAAATATGAAATAAGTATGAATTTTACCACAGATACAGGTATTTGGCTATACTAGAGTAATTGTGTGAAGGCCACATAATACTGTATATTTCCATTTGAATTGGAGTATGAAGTATAAAATACTTTGCACCACGTTTAGTACCGTTCATGGTAGTGAACTAGAGATCTAGGTGTCTAGTAACTCAAAAGTGCAAAACTATCGTAATCTTACAGGTTTATCGTGAAGCTGGAATACTTTGCTGCTATGCAAGATGTGGCCTTGCTGTGTTTTCTGTTGCATGGCAGTCATCAGAGAATATGTGTAGAAAAAGCGCAGCAGGAAGTTCTGATTTCAGAAAGGCAGACAGAGGTATATCACTGCCTGTGGGAATTGCCACTGTAATATGTTCACCAGCTGGGATGGGTTTGCCATATTTTGTTGTAGCACAGAACTATGTGCTGCAACAATTTGGGGTGTGAGGAAAAGCACATCATCCAAATGATGTTTCTTTAGAGGTGCCTTGTTAGTTAATGTTGAATCGTAATTGCAGGACTGCCACTGTTTGACCTGTATTTTAAATAAAACCCCAAAGTTTAAAGATACAAATCTACTAATAAATCCTTCCTGGTAGGGCTTGTGGATTTCTTGGAAGCCTTATGCTGCTTATGCCTAAAGATCTTACTGTGCTATTGTGGAAAGTGAATACTTCAGGTCCTGATATAATGCACATGTGCATATATGTGTACCTAAGCGCTTAAAAGAGGAGTGTCTTCTGCCTCTGTCTTCTGAGTGTATGTAAGGCAATGCCTGTCATTCCTGCCTGTTCCTTCTCCTTGCCTGTGGTCAATTAAAGTGGTGTGATACATCTTTCTCTCACCAGCCAGCTGTGATCAGAGTGTTTTCTTTCATCAAAAGTACCAGCCTTTCAACTTTCTTGGGCTTCTCTGTTGGAGTTGCCAGTAAGTTCTCATCCCCTCCTATACTTCTACAAGAGCGTGGGCAAGTCAGTAGCTTCCAAAATTTGGTGTGAAAACTTTTCTTCCTTTTTGTTGTTGAATGTTTTAGACTCTGCCAGACTTCTACTGACAGCTTTGGAAGTGCTGTCTGCCTTACAGCCACTTGCACTTGTCTGCAGAATCCACTAATTTTCAAAGGGTTATAAGACTTGCAGATAAGCAGGGCACTTACTTCTGTGAGACACCATAGAGACCCTAAAACCTCAAGCTAACCCTTCCTGGGAATGCTCTTTCAGTTTGATTGTTTAAGGACTCCTGGACGCACCTCTTCTGGTATGGCTGGATGAAGGAAATAGATTGTCCTCTTTTCTCCCGTTTTACATGGTAGCTGCTATTAAGACCTCTGAGATAGGTCAAACCTTTTTATTTTCTTTCACAAAACCCAGGAGATAGCGATGTTGTGGGCTAAAATGGGTTTTTTTTTTGCCTTTTGGACAATTTAGGGCTTTTGACATTGGCCTCTTCTCATGCCTTTTTTTGATTTACTCTATTATGATGGCATTTTCCTAAGTGTCTAATAAGAGACTTTGGGCCTTTTGGCTTGGAGAGTAACCTATGATTTTCTTAAAGCTAAGTCTGCAGCTGCTGAACTTATCCTTATGGGATCATTTTGTGTTTGTATCTCCAGTTTTCCTAGGGAAGTTTAGTCTTTTGTTAAAAACAAACAACAAATGAAAAACCCTCTCTCATTTGCAGAGAGAAGCCCCTTTAGTTCACACACGAATGAGGTTACAGTATTCCAGGGACCCCTGGTGTTCATGGTGGTCAATTCCCCAGACTCAGATAGGAGACCAACAAACTTTGCTTATGCCTTTTTCACATGGTGAGTTGTCCTACTCTGTTTTGGTAAGCACAGACAATAAGACACATCCAATCATCGCTAGTGTTTTAGTTTGTGCTGGGCAAAGTTAGTGATGCACAGAGCTTCCAGTGATGTACTGTAATTTTATCTGCTTCTACTTTCACACATTTTTGGATATGCTGTTGTCCTCTCATTTCACAGAGGCTGACATTTAAAGAGGTGAGTGACATGAGTGACATTTAATAGTTCCTTAGTTGAGTTTTTGTTCCTCAACTGCCCAAACTCTTCTCTGTTCATTTTCGGAGACGGTTGCCATGAGACACTGTATTTTGGCAAGAAAAAATGCAAAGGTGTGGTTGTATTTTGCTGTCTGCTGGAGTGATTAATAAGAGATTGTTTCCCATGTGGAGAAAAACCCCATGGATCCTTTAGGGTCAATCAAAATTAAATGCACAGGAGTATTAACTGACGATCTTATTCAATAATTGGAGGACTAACTCAGAGGAGTGCTCTATAACTTTACTTTGGTGAGAATGTGTCTCCTATCTAACAATTTCTGAACCTGTTAGAAGCTTCTTAAAGCGCTTCAAATTTGCCTTGCCACTTGTGCGCAGGAATGGTCATCTGTTCAGAGGCACTGACAATTTGAATGAATGTATATAGGAAGGAACTTAGCAGAAAGGTGCATTATTGAATTAGAGAACATATCTACAGGTTCTCCTTAGAGTTCTTATCCATATATGTGTGTCAGACTCTAAATTTCCTCTCACTGTCTAGAAATCCTTGAAGGATTTTGGGTTAAGAGAAATGTGAGCCTGTTCTGTTTGTGACTGTGCATGTGATTCATAGGTGGGCACCGTTTAGATGTGGGGGCAGAACTGTGTTCTCAAATCCTTTAGCATATTTATGCCCATGGTCTGGTAGTACATAATAAATATCTCAAAGGATAATATTTTGTGTAGGTAAGTAATTTTTTTGAACACGCAGTGTGCTTGGAGCAGGGAAGCTGACATTTAGAAAATTGAGGTTCACTCCCTCAGTGTGGTAGAATCTTCAGAGGAAGGGTAAGTGTTATTGATCATTTATTTTTTGTCCAAACTGAGCAATAAATTTCCACTGATGGTAACTGTTTTTATTTTTCAAAATCTCAACCTCATCTGTGAGTGAAGGTGATAGGGATATTTTGGGAAACCTTATCTGATGAACTAGAAGTGGAGAGGTAACATCTTGCCCATGTGGTTTGTCTCTCTGGCTGTAGAAACAATGTGACAATTGTATTCCCTTTGATTAACTTCACAATAACTTGATGAAGGTCTTATGAGTGAAGTGTCAGGTCTGATTTATTTTTTCTTTTTGATGCTTTTATTTTGTGACTCCTTTTTATTTTGTAGCCTTTGGGCTGCCATAGGAGCTGTTTGGTCTAAAGAAAAACAGATCTATGTTTGAAAAAGATTTAAAGTCAGGTTTAAAATGCTGTGTTTTCAAGTGATGCCTAATTAGATTTTAGAAGAGTTATTTTGGTTAATAAAAGGTGTGTTGTTAAAAAAGGGAGAAACAATGTATTTGAAAGGTAAAGCAGCAGAGGGGAATATGAAAACTTTGGTTAATTAACCTAGCCAATGGTAGGGATGATCCAGTCATTTCAGAGTGTTAAGCTTAACTGTGTGGCGGAGATCAAGTTTAGCAATGTGACACCGGCGTTCCATTCTCTGGCTGCAGCAGGAGGTGAACAGTGAGATCTCTGACCTCCATTTAACAAGTATAGGGAAGACACCACTGTAATGAAGGGGAGTAACTGTCTTTCATCTACATGAGAAGTAATAATGGTTATTCTAGAAATACAGTATGAAGCTGATATTGAGAAGGTTTTGTTCTTCATAAGCCCCTCATTGACCTTTCATGATCAAAGCCCTGCAGAAACTCCACACTGAATTAGAGATTGTTGATTTCATGTAATGTATTATCCTCTTACTGAATGAAAATAAGAAATATTATGAAACTATTTTGCATTTACCAGTGCCTATTCTTATAGGTATGACACCCTTTTTGTGTCTTCTGATCTTCCCTTTCAACTGATGTAGGATCTGATACAGCTTTCTTGGAATGAGACTTGACTTCCATTTCCTGTTGGTCCCAATGTTTGCCAAGAAAAAAATTTTTTCCTAAATTCTGAAAATGCCTGCCTTTCGGTCCATCAGAATCTGTCTCTGGGCACTGAAAGGACAGAGGTGTGAAGTAGCACTTTTCCAGTAAAGAAAAGGATTCCACTGTCTCCTACTTTGCCTAGATACTTGCTCACTTCTTGTGTCATGTCAAATATGGATTGTTGTGGCAGACGTCTTTAGCTCTTGTGTGAGTTCAGGTCTCAGTGAAAAGCACCCCTGTAAGTGCTGAAAGGTAAGTCCTGACCAAGCACTGGCTTCTGTCTGGGTGCAGTCCAGGGTCCAGATGGAGCTTCACTGGCTTTGGGGCCACTTTAGATAGGTGAAGGCCCCTGATTGCTCCTTTGCAGAATTAGGGCCCACTGTTGAACCCCTCTCAAGAAATATGTAACACTTAGTGTTTTAGTTTAAAAGAGTAACTTAGAGGTAAGGTGGAAGTGACTGTTTATTCCTTTGAAAAAATACTTTTGAAATGATAGCTGAGTTACGTGCCTAATGTAAGTCAAACCAGAAATATAAATAATAAGTGTATTTACAAGCTTATGTAAGATGAACAGCTACATGTTCTTTCATTGAAAATCAATGTATCAGTTTGAGGGGCAACTGGTTTCAAGGCTTTGGTAGAATACCACAGAAATATATATGTATCTAATTAATCTGCATAGGTTAATCTAAATCTGCATTTATGGTAGAGGAGAGTAACAAGAGGAATAGGTTACTTCCAGAAAGACTTCCACAGTCTTTCAATTCACTGGCCCAGTGGATGTGGTGGAGTGCTCTCCTAGAATGAGAGACATTGGGCAGTGTTCACAGTTGCTCCCAAGGTGGTAGCTGAGCTGCTCTTTGGTTGCACTTGAGTGTATCCAAGATTTGTGGAAAAGACTGTATTGAAATTAACGTGGATAATAAATATCTCCTGAGATTGCGTCAGTTTGTATGTCTTTTTTTTTCATTTAATTTGCATTGTTATAGATCTGACTGTTCAAAGAGTGTTGTGTTCTGTTATTTTATATTTTAGAGAATATGGTTATTTATCCTGAATTTCCTGTACATTAGCAATAATTGTAAAGCATGCAGTGTATCTACTTAGGGGTAATATAAATGTAAAGACATACATTTAACAGTCTTGACATGTTTTCATAACTTAAATAATGATGCTGTCCTCTTTTGACCATCGTTTAAACAGAAGATTAAATAATTATTATTTTTAACTAAAAAAAGTCATTGTTTCTGTATTGTAGCACTTTTCTGGACCCTGAAACTCGAAGAGCAATGGGAGAACAAGCAGTAGCTCTTGCCAAAGCAGTAAAGTATTCCTCTGCTGGAACAGTAGAATTCCTTGTGGACTCCAGTAAGAATTTCTACTTCTTGGAAATGAATACTAGACTTCAGGTAAGAAAAACAACTCTTCAGATTCAGAAAAGTGTTATTTAAATAAACAGACCATAACCTTCTCCCATATTCAAGGGTCTGCTCCTGCAAAGATTTAAGCATAAGTATCTTAATGTATGTGAGCACTTCCCACTGAACTTAAAAGATCTACTCACTGAAATAAGCCTGCCTGTGCAAAGCTTTGCAGCAGTGAACCCTTGCACAGCACTCAAGTAAACGTTCGGAGTTTTTGCTCTTTGTTACACTTGACCTAAAGACCTTGCAAAAGGTCACTGGTAAGTGCCACTGTGAGTTCACATTAAGTGGCTAGCCACTGTGCTCTGAGGCATTCCCCTACTGGTCCCTGAAGTTTCTTTCTTATTTTTTATACTTTGATGATCACTTGTTGAGTTTCTCTAGAAGGGTGATTGAAACTATATGTGTATATCAGCAATAAAAACTCTAGCAATTTGCATAAGATTGAAATGGTGACTCGAATGCAACTGTAAAAAGCATGCTGACACAGTGTAGGATTTTTGTGACAACTCATGTAGTCAGTAGAAGCTGTTCTAATGTACACTTCAAGTGAACAGATGAACAGTGTTTTATGGAAAACACCCTCTACTGCTTTTTTTTATGTTTGATGGATTTCTGGTCATAAGCTAAGAAAAAAAGTATATAACTTGAAGTCTGGATATCATTCCTGAAGATTGGAGGAGTGTTCAGCTTGTAAGCAAGTCCATTCCATTGCTTCTATCCTCCTTTTCTCACTTTGTTAAATTACACCAGTAAGACTGAAATATGGAATCAGTTTGATAAGCTTCTCATTCTGTTTTAGCTACATTTCATTAGGGTTATGTCCTGTGTGCTGCTTCTACATGTGGGCAATGAGAGAGTGTAAAGAGATCCTCGTGATCTGACATCTTTGCATGACTTTAGGTAATAATTGGGTAAATTTATGATTTAGGTAAATTTATGCTTTGGGTAAAGAAGTTAAAGAGACTTTGGGGGGTGTTGCAATCTTCTGTGCCAGGGGAAGACTGCTGGTAAATTTTTCTTGCCTTGCAGGACAGCAGTGGTTTTGGAATTAGCCATGCCACTCACTTTACATGCCTTTGCTAGGCACTATCAGGTCTACCTTAGATTCAGTTAGAGGGGGTAGTGGTTATTGACAATGTATAGTTCATTAAAATGTTATGAAGAATTCTCTCACTTTGGTCATACTCTTTACTCTTTTCCTGATCTTGTAGTTTTTGAGCCAACGTGTCTTCAGTGACTTCACGTTCTTATTTACATAGAAGAAAATTAATTTATGGTTTTCTGCATAACCCACCAGAATTTCAAAACCATTTCCTTGCTGTAGTATTATTGACCACGAGTTCCTAAATGGAATTAGTGATGGAATATCCTTGGACTCCTTTTTGTGGTTTGTTTTTAAGACATTATCTTTGCTGTTTTGCAGTGTCTTTACCCTGCAATACCCAGTGGTACATGTTTGTAGTCCCAAATTTCTAAAGTCTCCACATATGCAGGAAGAAAGCTGTCACAATTCAGTCTTTAAGGACTTTAGACTCCTTTTGAAATATAGCCTAAGCAGCTTGACAATCCCATATAATAGCAAACTCGTTCTTTCCAACTCTTGAAATTTACTAATCTTAAATTAGACTACTTGTTTAGATATTCTTTACTTCCTCTATCCTGACTGTGTATTGTCTCTAATCAGCATTTCAGCTTGAGTCTGGAGTTGTAATTTTCTATGATTTTTCCCCAGTCTTACCCAGTTGATCTCTCACTTCTCCAAAGTCTCAAGCTTTACTTTCAGTTCAGCTAACAGTTATGCAACTTTTTGCACTTGCTTCCTACTGTTAAGAGCCAAACCTAGAAATTCTAATAAAGCTTGTCCAGCTTTAACTTCAGGACCAGGATAGTCTCCAGATGTCCCTGTATTGCTTCAGTCTTTTTTTTTCCTTTTGCATCTCTTAACTGTGATCAGTGACTGACCGGCTCACTTGCCTTGTTCTTGCTGAACACTCCACAGCTGGAAGAACTTTCCAAAATGATGTGTGTCTGATCCAGAAATGATCCTCTTAAGATATTTGTCAGCGTGCATTAGACACAGCTACCTGTCAACATCATCAGAACATTTCTACTAAATTATGCAATTTTCTGTTTTAATGTTTCAGCATTCTCTGATGAGATCACTGTAGCTGTTTTATTTTAGATACAGACTTCAGAATATATTTGCTAACTAAACTGTGTCCAATATTTTGTACTGCCTGTACATTTCTCACCTCCCTCCCTCTGGTGTATCTTTTGGATGCCTTTCAGTCTTTCTGGTAAATTATTTTGCAGTAATCAGAGTTGTATTGTTACTTTGCTGTTTTTTGGGGAACTCTTTGGGAATATACCTTTTCTGTTGTATAGTTACACAAAAAAAGTGTAAATAGCACCTTGAAGGAAGTTTATATTTTATTTAGTTTTTGTTTTAAGTGTTGCTGCAATACTATACGAGATTGGGAAGCAAAAAAAATTGGTGAATCAGCTCCATTGTGTCTCTTGTATGCTACACAAATTTGTAACAGATGTTTTACTGCCTCTGAGTGATTCAGCTAGAATGGCTTATTATTTGCTGTTGGCAATGTTCTTTTTGTTGTATCTGTTTTTCTGCCATCTTTCTGAGGCTAGCTGGTGTAAGTATGAGACAGAAGATTGAAGATTGGATAATTGCATAGTAAAACTAGTTGCTCTTAATTTCCACAAGAGAATGTAGAGATGTCTGCCCTAGCAGCTACCGGAGAACTTCTGTACGGTGTCATTTAGGGCACTTTTGCAGCTTTTTTCAGGCAACAGCTTTTACCGCTGTTAAAATTGAGGTAGACCAGGTGTTGAATATGTGATTCTTTATAGCTGCTCATAGTGTGGTGTGTTTTCTGTTACCTAGTTGTCATCAGCCTAATCAAGGACAGTCATGGTCCAAAACAACTTATCAAGAGCTTTGCAATAAATAAAAAGTTTCTGACCTCTTAGACTGATAGCCTTTCTGGCTTCCAAGTTATGTCAAAATCTCTTAAGGTATTTCAGAAATCCTGGCTTTAACCAGAAAAGTTTCTTCTTTTCTTCAATGGAAGATAAGAGGTGTTGTTCTTGGACTTTATATGAAGGAAGTCTATGGTCTGTACTTAAAAAATATCTGCTAATACATGTGCGTGTGGTGTAATTAAGCTTCCTATACGTGAATCAGTTAGTGATAGCAAAGGGAAAATGTCCCATATTTTAGATGTTTGTAGTAGATTGAAATGAGAAGCATCCCTTGTTGGCTAGAGAATAACTGAGAAATGTACAATGAATTGAGCACTTACCCCTGGTATGTTTGTGTCTCAGACCTGTTCCCAGCCTTCTGCCTCCCTCATGAGTTGTGCAATTTAAATAACAAGGGAGTACTCCCTTCGTCCTCAAAACGTGACTGAATTCGCTTAATGTAATTGAAATGATCATTTGTGTAGACTGGTGTAGAGAAATATGGTAATTTCGGTAGGTTTTCTCTTCATGGGATGGTTTGAGTATTTTTGTCACAACTTTTTAGGGAATAAAAATTAATTTTGTAGAATAATCTGGTGTGTTTGTAAGAGATTTGCTGAGAGCAAATGGCATACCTATGTTTTTAGTTTACAGTTAATTGTTGTGAGAGTATTTTATGTAAATGCTTTTAAGTTCTTATAAAGTAACTTGATTCTAAGGCATAAAATGAAGGTAAATAACCTTCCATAGACAGATAAAACATTACCCAGTGCTAAGACTTTTGTTTATCACTTTCTGGGTTTTCATCAGATTTTACTGGCCATTGGAAAATTACATATTCCAGAGCTGTCTTTGTGCAAAACTGGCTGTGACTAGTGTAAAAGATGGGAGGAATTTTTACATGCAGCATGTCTTTCTTTCTCATGTTTCTCCACTCATGAAAATACATAAAGCATGGTAAGAAAATGTCTAAAAGCAGGTAAAAATCCTGTTGCTGATGGTTTGGAGCTACACTGCTTATAAACTCCTGGTTCTAACAGCCTCTTAATGGTATCTGTCTTGTGTTGCACATCACGAGTCAGCGCCTGCTACATGTTTGCCTAGTGAAGGATAGAAGTTCTGGAAAATATTGCAGGTGCACTATATATAGCAGTAGCAACAAAATACAGATAGCAGTGATGAGCTGAATCTGGATTGCCACCTAAAGCCATAGAGAGGTGGTGACTTTGGTATCTATTAGCAGAGCCATGGGATGGCAAGCGGTGATTTTGCTGTCTTGGTTGTGTGTAGCTGCCTGGAGGATGACTTGTGATAGGCGAGCAGGAGTATGGGAGCAGGGAAAGGGGCTGTCAGGGGTTAGAGGAGTAGATTTCTATGAAGTCAGAATGATGGGATTTCAAAGTAAAGTCTCAAGCTACTGTTTCTGCTGTTTGCTGAGACTCTTCATATTTCTTAATACTGGAATCTTGTTTTACTGTGACAACACTTTGCTTCAGTCATTTTAAATAGTCTAACGAACAGTGTCAGATGGTAAAGACTTTCAATTGCTGCTAACCTGGGCTGAATTTGAACTACTGACCTAAAGGTGAAAGGTCTCTTATCCCATTACCAATCCGCTAAGCTCACCAGAATCCATTCTGCACAGAGTTTATACCAGCTGTTCATGGCCATTTTTAGAACCGAAAGAAAAGGTGATTTTGCTGCCAAACAGCACTTCTTCACACAAGAGGGTCGGCCGACAACAGTTAACCAAATTTTTGCCACATTCTTGCCTCCTAATGCAACTTCCATTATGTAGCTACTGGTTGTCTGCTTTTCAGGCTTCCCAAAAGAGCTACAGAAAAGCATTGCTAATTGTTGTTGACAGAAGAGAACAACGTTGTTTGTGTAAGTCACTGAATCTGAAAGATGCCATTAACAGTGCTGCCAAGGCATGGAGTGATATCTTAGAGACGAAATTCCCATGTAACTCTCATAAAATACTATTTAAAAAAGTAGAAAAAGAGGAGACTACTTAATAAGTAGAGGAAAAAAAAAGGTCATTCTTGAAAGGGTACATTAGTTTCTTTGCTTTGGTGAATTTGATGTAAAGCAAAAAGAACAGCTGCAGTGTGACCAGAGCCATCTTGAATGAAGTGTTCTGAGAAGGTAGCTAAATACAGTAAAAGCAGGAATTGCATCTTTAGGAAATTGGTTTTGTGGATGCTAGCTTCTTTATTTTCTTACAGGGAGTATATCATGGAAAGGAAATTGTGTAGAATTAGTGATTTTAAAGAAATTTTTTTTGAAGTGCCAGATGTTAATTGAGAAAGTTATTTTGAAATTGTGAGCTAATTAACTTGTTGACCTAAAGTGTGTGCTATTTGTCTAAAACATGGAAAAGATTTGGAATTCATAGGCCACGTAAGATGTGTCTGTTCCACACAATGTAGAAACAAGTCCTTGCAAAAAAAATTGAGAATTGTGTCAATGATTATTGGAATATAACTTCCTATGAGGAAGTAAATGAAATACTTTTTCAAAGTTATATGCTACGATTAAAAAATAAGCTAGTACAGAATGTCTGTGCATTAGTTTTTATTTGTACATCTTACTTGGGAAACAATAAAAGAAGTCTACCTGAACATCTTAGCTGATGGAAATTTTCGTAGTCTGGTTGCCTTCAGTTCTTCAATTGTATACTAATAAGTCAGAAAACAAACAGCAAGTGTTGTTATATACAATGTCTATAGTTAGCCTGTTAAGTATTCCTGCTTTCCATTAATTCTGTATGTTAATCCAACCATTGTCTGTTTTTCAGTAGCCTTTATGAAAAGCGTTTTTTTGCTGTGTGCTCCCAAACCCCATGTACATGTGAACTGTTTTGCAGAAAGGTGTGACCCCAGCGTGCTCCTGCTCATGGTAGTCAGGAAGCTTGCATGCCTGAAGAGCGGAACATGTGTGCGCCTCTGCTGCTGTTCAGCTCTCCAAAATAGAAACCAGGCTTACTGAAATACAGGGGGTTGAGAAGCATCTGTAAGTTGGTGCATTTGGGTCAATTGATACTGGATTTGGCTGCAGCAGCAAAGCCTGGGGGACTCCAGGTGAATCACATTTCCTGGAAACTGAGGTATATGTTGAAAGTTAGTTTTGAGATTATTTATCTAAGTGTAAAGGGGTATATGACACCAACTAGGGACTTACAGTAGTAGGGGTGACATAGGCTGTAGTTTTAAGTCTACTGAAATTTAGATTTTCTTGGCTGATGTGGCGTGCTTGAATGTTCCAACTGGTGTGTGAGTAACTTGATGCCTTATACACACAGGGACAAGAGCGGTCTGCGAGTGTCCAGAAGTGCTTACTGTTAGATCTGAGTACCTTGATAGTCTTGAGAAAAATGTGTCCCAGAATTATTCCCCTGAATACAAGGGGAGCAGTCATCACTAATTTAACTCTTAGCTCCAGCTGTCCATAAAAACTGCATGACTGTTTTTGTAGCTGTGGATGAACCCCAGTATGGTAAAGCTTTAAAACCACTGGCAGTCACAGAACGGGAGGAGAATTAGGAGCCTTTCCATACTGTAGTCATGATGGATGCTAACTGAATTGTGATGTTGGTAGGCTCCCCAACTCTTTTATACCTGCTTTACCATCTATGAACTGGGACATAATTATTATTTTCTGACAGGCTTTGCCACTAGTTTCTCTTGCTGTATAAATGGGAAGGGGTTAGTGAAGCAACACCACTTGCAATGCCCATGGGAAATCTGGTTTCTGTGATATGTCTTAAGAGCAGTAGATCTGGTATGAAGGGGAAGCACTTTCCGTTTACTTTATATAGCCATTGCTGATCGTAGCAGGTATAGCTTTGTGGACTCGAAAGCAGGAATATAAGTAGCATTTTACAGAGAGTAAGACTTTTTAAAGGAGGTATATATTGTGCTTAAGTGCATTGAAATGATGACTTACCAACTTTTATGAGCAGACTTGGTATAAGTAAAGGAGCTGACAGAAAAGGTGTTACTTTTGGCAGCTAATTAATTGAGAGTTATCACTGATCAATTTTTCTGGTTGTTCCGTTGGAGAATAAGGTACAGCTGCCTTGATAGAGCTATGATCTGTAGATTGCTTGCTGCAGACATGTCTGGTTTTACCCTTTGTGTTGAGGACCTCAATAATGTGTGAATGTAGCCACTATTGTATAACCATACCAACATTGGCTCTTTAATGGCTGGGGCTTCACTGGCAACATCTTGGATCAGCTGACTGCAAAACTGAGTATGGCCTAAAGCTAAAGGAGTTGATCAGTGGAGTGTGATTCAGCTCCATTTGTGAGCAAACTTGCATTCTTCTCGTCAAAAATTTAGTACTTGACTTAGTCTCCATATACTGGCAAGTAAAGGCTGTTGAAGGAGAAGGGATATAGCATAAAATGAATAGAAGAAAATACAACAGGCAGGCAGAATAAAAATGACACCTGAAGTAGAAAGTGGAAAAGTAAGAGGGAAGTGGTTGAAGTCTAGCTTTTAAGAATGGTTTTATAATACAGATACAATTACCTTAGTCAATTAGCTGTTACAGTTGTTGTAGAGATTTCAAGGTTAAAGTTCTTTTCTACCCTATTCTGGTCATCTCATAGTCTTAATGAATATTAAAATGCATTTAAAATGTATTTGGTACCCCAAATCAATGCTATGATTGGAATTGTCTATGTTATGCCTAAATAGTAATAGTTGAAGCAGAGTCCTAAAATAAAGTAGAACAACTTCTACCCACCCCAAAAAAAACCCCTCAACATTTTTTCCTATACATATTTTCTGAATGCTGTTTTGTGTGGAGACACAAAGGGAGTATTTTGAAGAAACAGAAGAAAATATTGACCAAGTCAAAGATCTGTACTGAAGAATGGATTAAATAAATGTTTGTGAGTCGTAAGAACCAAACAACAAAAATATTTTTCTTTTCAGAGACATTCCATCTTATTTTGATCATCAACAATAAAACTGAAAACAACAATGAAGCTATTGAATCTGGAATGCCAATTGCTATCCAAGAAAAATGGCAGTATAACTAAATAATGCAAATGTCTTTGGAAAAATAAAAAGTATTTTAATTATCTGGAATGTTAAAATTCCAAGCATGTTCTCAGCTCAAAGGTAATCTTTTAAAACTTAAATTCCAAAGTAGGAAAATAAGTTCTGTTGTCCAAATATGAATGTGTGATAAGTAACTTTCTATTAAAACTTAGGGAGTTTTAATAGAAACTTCAAGTCTTAATAGAAATTGAATTACTTCAATTTAACACTGCAGGATAGACACTGAGATGTTTCATAGATTCTCAAAATACTGTTATTAAGCTTGACATGCTGGAGAGTATCATGTGTTAGGTAGAATCAAGATTGAATCCCAAAGGTACATCCTTAAACTGTATAATCAGATTCCCATTTCAATGTCACTTTTGTCCTTCAAAGAATGGGTGCTTGTTTCAGTGATGATTTATCATTAAAATTATGTCAAAATGTCTTAAAATGTTGAAACTCTAAACAAACTCGCAGCACACACAGGGCTAATTATGGATGCCATCTGTTTATTTTTACAAAGCTTTTTTTTCTTAAAGACCAAAGCATCTACTTGTTCTGACAAGCCACAGTGTTGTTACAATGACTGAATGTTTTCCTTAATACTATATACTTGAAGGAAGAAAGTCAAGTGGTTTGGTCAGTGACCTTTTCCAGATTCAGAAAAGGTACATAGTATGGCATCTCACGATAAACAGTTGCAAAGTGCATTTTCTTGAGGTATTCTGGTCCTTGGAGCGCAAACATTTTATAACAAAAATGGCAGTTCTGTCATAATTTCTATATGGAAGGTGGTATAGCTGTTTCTGTGTGAAGAACACGCTTTTAGCATGCCTACCTTTTACTTGATCGATGTGGTGGCAATCAGAGGGACCACCTTCAGTGCTTTTTACCATCCTATGACTAGTTAAGGCTTTTTAAAGTTCATCAGCATGCTTGTTTCTCTGCCCATTTGAAGGAAGAAGCGTGTGTGCACGTGCATGTGCGCGCCCACGTGTGCATGCTTGTACGCACATCCCGCGTGAGGGCGAGCGACGGCTATTCCCAGCGCAGCGGCTTCCAAAGCCGTTAGCGGCAATTTGCTGAGCGCGCAGAGCCGCTCTGCTGGTCCAGCCCAGCTATTGTGCACGCTAAGCACTAAACAGATAAGTCTGGAGGGGGGGAAAAAATATTGAAGGATCCATCTGCTCATTTCTGCTACACTGCGCTGATGCAAGATTACGCTAATCTGGTTGCTTGTCAGGACAGGTTAGTGAAAGAAGGCGAATGGGTGAGATATAGGCTACGCCGGTTCTGTGGAAAATTGGTAGTGGCTCCTGTATGTGCCATGTTAAGTGTAGCAGAATGGATTGATTATTAGCTACTTTGAGATTTTCAGTTAAAATATACTTGTGGCTATATTGGGAGTCTCTTCGAAACAAAATTGAATGGGAAAAGCTTCCAAACAAAGAAAAACTACCTCATTGTCACGAGATGCATTTGAATTTGTAAAATAAACGAAAAAACCCCCAACCAAATGAAAAACCCATACAAACCCTCAAATCCTCCCCGGTAACCTCTCTGGTTTTCTTTTTGTATGCTGCTTGTAGTTTTTGTAATCTGTGATTACTTTATTTTTTTCTGTTTTTCATGCAAAGACAGTGGTTGCTGGAGTTTAAGTAGAATTTTCTTGGGGAAAAAGACCAAAATAGAAACATATTCTTTCTCTGTTCTTTGGCTGGTCAAATTTCTTGTTTATCTGTGTTTGTTTACAGAGAGGTGCTTTTTTTTTTTGGTTGTTTTTTGTTACCTACTGACTGACAGTTCTTGACCTTGCAGGTTGAACATCCCGTCACAGAATGCATTACCGGCCTGGACTTAGTCCAAGAAATGATCCGTGTTGCTAAGGGTTACCCTCTCAGGCACAAACAGGCTGATATTCCCATCAACGGCTGGGCGGTTGAATGTCGAGTTTATGCTGAGGTAAATGAGTGGTAATGGGGAGGAGGGGGTAGGTTGTTGAATTGTGGCGTAATAATACCCAGGTGTGGATAGATGCCAAGGTGAAATCAAGGAATATCATATGAAAGTCATGATTTAGAGCATGTAACATGAATGGTTAATGAGGTTTTGTAGAATTGTCGAGTTCTTATTTTTTAATTAAAAATATGATGTGTATTTCAACACAGATTTTTCGTGAAAATTGAAATTAAAGATGGTAAAAGAAGGAAGTAAGCAGATATCATTAGAAATAACCCTACATGCTCAGTTCATATTTAATGATGCTGGAGTTATTTACCAGAGTTAACTACTCATTCCAGGTTCTAAAACATGTCTACTTAAGCTTGTTGACTTAAAAAGACAGTTGAAATTCATTGCCTTACAGAATTTTTGTTGTTTTATGAAAACTTTTGAAGAGGTTGTTGAAAAACCAAGTTACACACCTTCTGAAACGACAGTTTATAAGATAAACTTTCAAAGTACGTTCCAAAACAATAACTCTGTAATTATGGTATGAGTCTCTATCTCGCCTCAAAGAAGCTTATGAATATTTAAACCCCATTTTCAGGCACCTTTAGGATATTTTGAGGTAATGTCTTTTTGTTGTCACTTTTGATACCTGAAAATGAAGATTTAAGTAAAAAAAAAAAAAAAAAAATCATAGAATCACAGAGTGGTTTGGGTTGGAGGGGACCTTAAAGATCATCTAATTCCAACTCCCCTGCCATGGGCAGGGACACCTTCTGCTAGTCCAGGTTGCTAAGAGCCCCATCCAGCTTGGTCTTGAACACTTTCAGGGATGGGGGCTGGAAAATAATGCCTATCTTCCTTCATTTAGTTTCGGGAACATTTTAGGTTACTCTGCTTTTCATAACTAATTTCAGCACCTTGCGACATTTTTCCCGTTGCTTAACTGTTGGGACTTTGTTACCTAGACCATCTTGTTTTATGTTGTATTTTTTTTTTTTTCCCCTTCATGACATGCACATAACCTCCAAATTGCTCTACTGATGAGAAGTTGTACAGACTATTTTGATAAAGAATAAATATGTGCCCTGTGATTGGCATGGAAGCTATTCTGAGTTTTAGTAGGCTTTACCCTGGAGTAACTGGTACTTGGGTTTTTTTTTGTTTTGTTCAGCTTGAATCCCCTCCATTTATAAGTAATGAATCCAACTACTTTGCCATGAGTTAGGTTATTCTGTAGGCTATATATTTGTTTTCCTATTAAGTTTATATTGGTGTTGTATCATGTACATTAATGTAGCAGGTTTCCAGTGGCATAAAGATCAGTTTGACTTCTAAAGATAATTGAATTTCTAACTGCCTTCTTTATCTCAGAAATTTTTTTCTTATACTATCTTTTCAAGCCTAGACTTCTTAATACTTTCCCATCCTTCTTCCAAGTGTAGGTAATGAAAGTGTCATCTTTGTGTATTTTATTTTGGTGTATTGTAACTGGGTGCAGAATACTTCTTTTCTGCTTTTTTTAAAATAGATTTCCATTTCTTTGTTTGGAGTTGCAGGGGCAGATGGATGAAGAAATGTTCTTCAGCACAAGTAATTCTGAGGAAGAAAACAGAGTCATTCCAGTAGCAGTTTCTGTTAGACTTCAAGCTTTTAAACATTATCTGCTCCACATCTATAATAGCTTAATGCTTTCTCATGTTGAATTTTTTTCCAGGACCCCTACAAATCTTTTGGCCTGCCATCCATTGGTAAACTGTCTCAGTATCAGGAACCATTGCATGTGCCAAGTGTAAGTAACTGTTCTGGTTTTCATAGGTGTCGAGCGTCTCTTATAGACAGAGACTATAAATACTTAGCAGCTTTGTAAACCAAGCCTTTTCTCCAGCTTTTTGGCAGAGGGGGAACAGGACATGGCAGTACCAATTTGTGCAACCTGAAAAACTACTTAAAAGTGAACAGTTCCAAACTGGGTTAAAAATACTCAAATTGGGTATAACAGGAAACCAATACATGTTGAAATAGTTTGTTCTGTAACTTTCAGCTTAAGTTTTTCAAACACAGCTTTAGTAAATGTACTGTGGTCATTAGAAAGGACAGTGAACTGTTGAGTCAGCTCTTTAAGCATAGAGAACAGGGGACACTGGTGAGAAACTGCCAGTGCTTTTTGTTTAGCTTTGTAGACTTTAGAAAGGAGTTTCTTACAGGGGTCATTACATGTTTCAGAATACAGCCTACCCGTATAGAATAGGTGTTTAACCAACAGTGTTTTCTGCTATATGTGAAGAACAGACACTGCCTTTCTGTGAAATCAAGGTAATCTTAATTTAAAAGTGCGCATATACATGAGTGACACTGTGTCAGTGGAATGATGAGACTGTACCATCTGTGAATACAATTATTCAGTCTGATTGCTTGCATGGAAAACACTGAGAGATTACAGGAGGAATCTTAAATGTGGAGTTGTTATTGGATATATGATTTATTTCGCTTTTTAAATTGTTTTTGCCCGTGTACTTTCCAAAGGGACCTGACCCTTTCTGGTCTTTAAGGCTTCATGCTGTGTTCAAAGCCTGAAAGCAGAAAAAAATTGTGAAGATCTAAAAGGCATTATGTGCTCTTAAAGAGATGATGAGGGAAAAAGGTATCACTGTGGATGTATCTAAACTTCTTTTTAATGAAACAAAGAGTGTATTTAATAAGAATGTATAATGAATACTCCAGTGGTTGTTAGAAGTTTTCACCATGTTATAATAGCTAACACGATGTCAAACATTTTGCCCTTGCAAGTTTTTGCAATTTGCAATTTTCCAAACGTGAGACCTGTTGAAAGTACAAGTGATAATGGACAAACTATACCCCCTACAGTCTTCGTCCCACCAAATCTTTCTTCAATTAATGCTGCAGCAGGAGTTTTATGTAATAACATTTGCGCTTGTGAGCCATCCATACAAAGAAAAAACAATTAAAATGCCTTAAATGTTCTGCTTACTGCTGTTATTTGCTTGTGTGAATGTTGCATGTCAGCTAAATGGACCACGGAATAGATAAAGTGATTGGGTGTAGGAGAGTGCACACTAAGCTTTGTCTATCATTATTGCTGGGAGCAATCAAATTGATGCCAGCAGGACAGTAGACGCGTTGACAGCTGTAATTATGTATCTCCATGGTGATCACTTTTGGCCTGTCATGGAGGCCCATGAGTCCCCTCCCTTGCAAGCATTTAATCAGATTGGGCTGTCACTTGTCAGGTAGACGGGGTGGGCTGGGAGTTGTGCTTAGGGGGAGAGGTGAATTGAAAATGAAGGGTGGGAGATGCCTGATTGCTTCACATGGTCCATCGTGGTACCAAAGGAAGAGATTTTAATTACACTGGAGGCTTCAGAGCAATGGTTTGTGGAGCTCATATGGAGTGTCTAGTCTTTCTCTTCCTGTTTGCTTCCACTGTCATATTAAAAAATAGAAAAACTATTTTTATGTAGACACTCATGATTTGGTGTCTTAATACATATTTCTGCTACCATGAAACTAATTTCTCTCCTGAGAATGACGTGCTGCTAAGAACAAAATTAATATGGCTAAAAAGGTACAGCATTACAGGCCCATTGTGCCGCGGTGTTTGTTTTCTGCATTTTAGGTTTTAGAATTGTCAACAATTTGGCTTGAGAAAAATTAGCAGAGACTTGTAGTGTGTCACAGCAAGTTCAGCTTACGTGTATTGCTGAATATATTTGCAATTCATTTCTTCTGTGTCTCAAGTTAGCTCTGATTGCCTACCATGCCTGTGTGTCAGCTGCTCATGCTGGTGGAACTGGTGAGCATGGCTGTGTGAGAGCTTTTGCTTAGCCTTAGGGAAGAATATGATGGCTATTTTTGTGTCATGTAGTTTGTAATTTCATCAGAACATGGTGCTCATAAGTACCAAATTTTTTTTATCTTTGATAATGAAGCTTAGGACAGGTGACTACAAACCAACCCCTGTAGTATGATGGTGAGCTTTGATGTTTGGTGCTCCTACACATATTCTGCTATATCTGGAGAGCTCCAGCATCGCTCTGTCAGTATGAGCAGCGGTCTAGTATTTGACTCTTATAATGACTCTTACCAGGAAAAGAAAATTCTTAGACTGAGATACAGCAAAGAATTGAGAAATATTAGAATCTGTTTGTGTTCCTAAGTGGAATTTGATTCATTAAGAGTTCATTGCAGGACTGAGACATAGATTGTGCTTCCCCCGCCTCCCTTAAGCATTTTTCTTTCATTTTGCTGTTGTCCTAATGTAATAATACATAAGGATAGTACAACAGTAATAAAGTGTTAGGGCTGTAATATGAATGAGCTGTAGGCTACAGCAGGATCTTTAACCCTGGCCTTTCCTAAATACCTTAAATACTGAGTAAAAGAAAGGAAATACATTACACAGAAGTAAGTGCTGGAGGTCTAATAAATATTGCTATTATTTATCAAGTTCAGCACATTATAGTGAGTATCTGTTGAATTAGGGTTTCTTTTTCATCCAATATTCATTAAGTTCTGTCACACCATATAGTTTATAAAATCACCTACTGTTACCAGGCTCTGAAAATGTAAGCACCACAGGGAGAATTGAAGATAGTATAAATGTATTTCTTTTCTGCTGTCACTTTTTCAGTCATCTTGAGTTTATTTTATGAAAATTAAACTTCTCCAGAGGACTCCAGATTTTTTTTAAAGGAAGTTATGCAGTAGTTTAAGTAGTTTATACTCACTGTAGCCTCTTCAAGATATTGTAGTTAGGGAGAAGTGTGAATTTTGGAGCGCTCATGTACATGTGTTGTATATGAACAGAAACATAGAGCCAGGTGGAGCATATAGTTGGTAGCCTCAGAAGTCTTAGTTAACTTTAGGGTCTGACTAACCTGCTTATTGTGAGTCTGAATTATGCACCTTTCATATGTTTTTTCTTTGTCAAAAGATGACATACATGTGTCAATACTTACGTGCATTCCTATGCACGTATAAAGCACCCCTGAATGCTTGTGTGCAATCACTTTACAGGTGCTACTTTGGAGACAAAAGTCACAGTATAATTCAAGTATGTGTGGAGTACGTATGTCATACCTTGTCTTATGTACGTATTGATTATTACAAAAAAATATCCTGGGCAAGGGATTTATCTGGAACTGAGTAGGTAAATTAATTCTTTCTGATTTAAATGTGAGAGCATGTGCATTGACTTTATATATAGGCAGTCATTCTGTGAGGGAGGATGGTTTAGCAGTTGGAAGAAAGGAAGCTGAGAAATACACTGCATGTTTTTTCTGTAATCATGGCCTGTTTGATCTACCTTCTCATCAGTAGCTAATGTTAAATGTACCTGATGTGAGTACTGGGGAGTCCAGTTAAGCACAGATAAAGCACATTCAGATAAGATGTGATTAAAGTGGTACAGAAGCAATACTGCCTTAACATATGAATAAATATAGAAAACATAATACATAAACATGTAAACATAAATATATGAATACAAACACATGAATAAGTGAATTTCTTCTTAAAATAACTATAATGTCCTAAAAACTCGTCAGACAATGTTTCTTACTGAAGAAAGTGAATACACCTGCTAGGGTATCTTTTTATGTCATTTGGATAATAAAGTCATCATCATGCCCTCATGTGGATTCTCTAGACAAGAGGTTCTACATGTGGTCCCTTGATAATTGCCTAAATTAAAATATTAAAGGCCTAACAGCCGTTGCGTTGACCTTTTTCTGCCTTGCTGCAGACAGATGAGCTGCTGTTTATTACAAAGGTTCCTTCCCAGAGGTGAAGATTTAAGTGAGATTCCAGGACCCTCTTTCCCACCCCCTTTACAATGCAGTATATCGGAGCCCTGCAGTTTCAACAGCTTTGATTAGAGTCCTCCATCCTTATGATCCCCAGAAAGCATTTATCACTCGAGTTATTTTGATTAGTTTTAAAAAAATATTTCAGATTCCAGTGCTCAAAAGCAGCAATTTAATAAATATTTATTCCCCAGAAATTGCTCATTTGAAAAGTTTTATATGGCTAACCTCATCGTTACAGTGATGAAATCAAACTGAGAGATGAAAACAAGAATCAGCAATATACAAACTAACTTGTTGGCTGGTTAACAGCAATCAGCCTCTTCAAAAGAAATTTTTGAACTTGTGTTATTTTTTTCCATGAATATTGCAGAATCAGAGCTTTAATTGGGGCTGTGTCCTTACAAAGCAAAGCCATGGAAAAAGCTGTATAAACATTAAAGACTTGGGGGAACAGCAGCAACAGAGAAAAAAAAAATGTTTAACAGTTGAGAGGGTGAGACAGAGAAGGAAAGTGTTACAGACATGAAAACCATAGGCTCAGTATCCTATGGAGCTGATAAGCAGAGCTCCAAAGTTCCTGCTG
>NW_008235737.1:804905-825910 GCF_000691975.1 Corvus brachyrhynchos | reverse complement strand
AGCAGAACATGAGGGATGTGATTACATATAGATGCAGAAAGGGTGTGATTATAAGGGTCATCCCTCATGCCAGGTGTCAGTCAGAAAAATAATTACAACTGTATTTTATTACAGGGATTAAATCAGAATTGAATGTGTTTAGAGTTGAAGTGATTGTGTAACACAGATGAAATTCTTAGATCAAATTTAGTGTGTTTACTGTGCATTCTAGAGAACAAAAGAGATTTCTGACTATGAACTCAAGATTGCAGTCAAGTTTCTCATAAAGGAGAGAATAATTTGCAAGTGTTTTTCCCGGTGAAGAAAAAAGCTTCCCTTCCCTCCTCCCAGATTCTCTGAAAACAAATAATTATTCTAGTCTTTCCAGAGGGAAAAATGTATGTGATAAGCTTTGTGGGGGTTATGGTTTAAGGCTGATGGGTAGATTTGATCCTCGTGTTGAAATTCTTTTTCCACTAATATATAACTATTTTTACTTATTTTTGAAGGTACGTGTTGACAGTGGTATTCAACAAGGAAGTGATATTAGCATTTATTATGATCCTATGATCTCCAAAGTGAGTTGATTATTATTTCTCAATATTCTAAAGGTATGAAGTACTGATTTTATACATAGATCTTTTAAATGAGAGAGCATGTTAAAGGATTGGTAAATCAGTATTTTAAAGGTGCCAGGCATAACATGCCTCAAGGGAATAAAAAAGAAGTGAAGGAAGATGTACAGTAGTGGAAATCTACGGTTACTTCTAAATAAAATTCTTTTTACCTTTTGACACTGTAATTATTTGTCTTGCAGTTTCTAATTATTAAGAAGATTCTGATTTAAACACTAGTCTTTATTGTCTGACTTAGATGCTGCCAATCTATCTTTTTAAACATAGTCTAGGCTGGATGAAAATGTCAATAATTCTGGTTTCCAAAAAAGAAGCATTGAAAGAAATGGTTGATATTGTCTCTTAGTATTAGTTTTTATTCATAAGGAATATATTGGTAAAATTAAAATATGACATGATAGAGTTCAGTTCTCCAAAATATTATATCTTATGAGTTTGTTGGGCATTAGGAATCTGGAGAGTCAGCTTGGATATTGAGCCTCTTGTCTGATTTTCTGAGGGCTTGCTTAGATGCTTTAAGTTTTATGAAGGAAAAGTGATTGGCCTTCTTTCATTGAATGGGTTAAAAGATCTTAGCTTTTTCTTGATGTTTCAGGGAGCCTCTATAGCACAGATACAGTAATGGCCAAGAAATGGTTTTATGACTGCAGAAGTTCTACAAGCCTATTTAATTTTTAAATGCTTTTCAAATTCTAGAGACAAACATCTAATTTCTAGGTAATGTAAATACATTTTTTTTTTCTTTAGCTGATTACCTATGGTTCTAATAGAGCTGAAGCCCTGAAAAGAATGGAAGAGGCTTTGGACAACTACGTAATTCGAGGTAACTAGAGAAATTTGGATTCCTAGTGTGATAGGCTGTCATCTATTTCAAGAAAACAGCTTGAAAATGTAGTAATTAGCAAATTGAGTAAAGTTCCCACTTTTTAAGTGCAAATTAAAACAGGAAAAGCTTGTGTTAATTAAGCTGAGAAGATACATCAACTCTAAAGAGACTTTTTTCCCCTCCATTTTTTTCTCTTGAGTATTATGAGATAAATATTTAAATAACTTTCTTAAAACTCATAGTTCTCACTGAATGGTTGCATGTAATTGATTTATTATGTTGTAGAGGGGAAAAAAAGGCTTCTGTACTGTAGGAAATTTAAGGTAATTGCCATTTTATAGGAATTTAATACATTGATTGCAATTAAACATTATCACAATGCAGTATTTGATTTTGTGTATATATATATTTCTCTTATTTTCAAGATCATTGTTTAGGTGTGGGCAAATACAGATGTGGGCTATTGATCAGTATGTGTTTTAGCTCTTGCCCTCTGATTGCATAGGAGATGCAGCCATTCTTCCAGGCTTTCTAAGCAGCAGGGGTGAAGCAGCCCTGACTAGTTCACTCTAAGTTTTGGTGAGGGCAGTCATGTTTTGTGTGGGAGAAATCTTTAGGTCTTCCTCTGTGTCTTGTAGAAAATAAGGACAACTCAGGGTAAAAGAGGTAAAAAATTTCTATTAAGTTTCTGTAAAACTTGGTTTGGCCTTAATGCTGTGCTGCTGAATGGTACAGATCCCATGTCAAACTCAAAAGATTTATCTGTCGAGGGGAAAATGAACATTCCTCTACCACAGTGTACCTAGGTAGATGGTAGGATTAGCCATTGTAAATGAACGGCTAACTCTAACATGAATTTATATTGGTGCAACTTGAGCCATTAGAATATTGCAGTACAATGTGCTGATGTAAACCCCTGCTGTATAACAGCTGAGTAAATTTATATGAGTGAGAAATTTATACTGCTGTAGTTAGATTGATGTGAGGTGGGATTTGTTAGTGTTGTTTTTAATGGAGACAGGCTCTGGATTCACACTCAATTGTATTGATAGCAAGTGATGCTGAAAGTATTTTATTTCATGAGAATATTGCAAATGTGTGTGGAGCATTGTCTTTTATTATGTGCTATAATATGGGGTGGAAACTTACCAATTGTTTGTGCTTAGGTGTTTTACACAGATGTTTATGTACCTAACAACAGTTCCACAGATTATAAATACTTGTAAACTATATGAGACCTTACACCTGAAAAGTACTAATTTGTATTCTTGAGGTTTCTACAGTCTTTTTATTAGTATGCATGTATCCATCATATCTGATGTCTCTGTAGTATTTGTCTGAGAAAGCTTTTAGTCTATTAAAAACATTTAAAGAGGTAATTAGTGAACTACAGGGGGAATTTTTTTTTAAAGTACTGCAAACCACAAAATTTAATGTACTACAGGTTTCAAAAGTAGATTAATTTCAGAACACATTTTTAGTTGCAGTGGCCAGTGGTTTCCATTTGAAAACCACCGGGATTTTTGTGTCATTTTACACAGCTGGTAGTTTCTTCTCCGTGTTTATTTAAAATGGAACGTTTGTGGATATTAAAGTATCTCTTCTCTTGCCTAGTGTGAATGATTCTTGGTAGGGTAGTTAGTAGAAACTGTCCCATCTGTAATGTTCTAAACTGCATTGACATGTGCAGAACTCCTTCTTTTTTTTTTCCTAAAGCAATTGTGTGTATTTTTGCTTTACAATGTTGGGTTCCTATGTAACAAAATATTAAACTACCTTGATCTTTTGTAAAGCGCATCACATGAAGTCTTTTCCATACTTGAGTTTTTGTTAGTAGTAAAAGATACAGAATAATTTTTTTACCTAGTTTTGGAGTTACTTGGTTTTATGCTTGAATAGTGAGCTTGTACATAACTATTTAGAGATTACCAGTCTTCCTGAATAGTGTGCTCCAGATTCCTATTTCTCAACACAGCCCCCTTGTCCCTCTGATTTCCTGGGAAGCAGCATTTATGTTTGCATTGTGTTTTAGAGACACTGTGTTTTTCCCTGTAAGTAATGAAATAACTCTTCTGAGTTACAAAGCATTTAAGGTAAGCAATACCAGCTGAAGTAAGTGTCAGTTGTAGTGATTATATACACTGTGAGAATTTTAGATTTAAAATCCCAAGGATTGCAATTTCTGTAAACAAAGATGCTTGTTCACTCACATGGGATGGGAATGGGATATAGGGTGACTGGTTAACAGGTCAAGGACCATCTAATATGTAGCTGAGGGACTGCTAATGGAGGATGGATCTTCCCCATCACTTCTGTGTCACTGGTTCAAAGCAGACAAAAGTTGGTAAGGCATTTTAGTCACTACTATTTTGATGGTTGCTCACTGACCTGTGTGAAATCAGTGGTTTTTATCCAGTTCCTAGAAGACAAATGTCTTCTTGGAGCAAATGCCACTATACAGTGTCATTCATGGCAGTCCCGGCAGAGAATCCAGGACTGAAGTAGCACAGTGACCCTTCAGGAGGTGACTCATAGGCTGGGTTGAGGCATGTTGGCAATGTGAAGGGCAAGGACTTACTCTGCTGCTCCTTGTCTGTTGGCTGTGTGAGAAAACATTCAGTTTCTACTGCTGTGGCTTTGGGATATTCACAAGTTACCCTGTTCCTTTTTAGCTCCATCCCATTTACAGGGAACAAGTCCCCAGACTATAGTCTTTATTGATTTGTTTTCTTGGACTGGATACTACCTGGCCTTGAATTCATGGTTTAGCTGTCCTTCCCAGTTAAATCTGCCTGAGACAATCATGAAGGAAATTAAAATAATTAAATTTTAAAAACAGTTAATACTTGCAAAGAAAGCAGACTTAAGCAAAATTTGAGTAAATAATACCTTAAGCAACCAAGGCTCCATCATACAGTGCCTGTAATAGCAGTATCTTCATAAAAAATGTTGAATAAAGCAAATTGGGATATTTGCAACAATGCTGTGCTCTGAAAATGCCTGTTGCATTAATATTCTATTCCAGTTCAGGTTGATGACAACTTGTATGCAGTGATAACAGAAATTCTACAGTCTGTTCATTGGTAGATGCTAAAAGTGTGACTAACTCAAGACTGAGTCAAGAGAGAGTCAATGTGATCATGGGAACATAATCTCCATCTTTTTTTCTGTGTAATACCTCTGTTGTTGTTAATGGGAGCAGATGAAAGTCTAGGATAGTGTTTCTTTGAGTTGTGGATTAGATTAAATGATCTCTTGAGGTTCTTGACAGTCTAAATTATTCTGACAGGAACTGACTCCTCTGCTGAGAACTGATCTGAATTCAAAATCTCAGCTGAGACTCCTGAATGACAAAGGGTCTAATTAGGTAACATTTTTATCTCTGAATCTTGCAGTATAGTTCAGGAGTGATTAAAGTTAAGGGTCCAACCCAGAATTGTCTCAAGAAGAGACACTTCTTGTTTTATGTAGTTGGTTACTGGAGAATTTGTGAAGAGTGAAAAGTTCAAGATTCCAGTTAAGCACAGAGGCGCTGTTCCTCATTGGGATGAGGCATGATTTATTTCCTTTGAGCGTGCACTGTTGTTAGTAGTTCATTTCTGTCTCTTATGGTACTTTTTTCAGAAACTTTTTGTTTTGTGGGGTTCTTTTTGGGGGGGAAGGGGATGTTAATTTGAGCAACAGAAACAGGGTATTGAAAGAATGCCTTTCAGTGTATCTCTTGTGTCTGTAAACATGATGTGGTATGCTTTCCTTCTTGGTTTTTCTAAAGTTTTAATACGTTTTTGTCATTTCTGGTGCTGGATAATATATTCATTTGAAGGCATGTATAAATCCCAGTATGAAGTTTTGGAAAGTTTGTGTATGAAAGTTATTTTTATCTATTTAAATAAAAGAAATGCTTATATTTATGCAGCAAGTAGAACACATTATCAATTCACTAGAGGTCTGATTGGAGATATCTAGTGAGATAGCTCATATCCTTGAGTGCAGATTCCTGTAATTCCTGAATCCTGTAATCTTTCCTTTGACCTTTGTTTGGGTTTTTATCTTCCCTGAGCATTCAAAAGTAAAGCAATAACCTGAAATTTAAGTCTTTATACAAAGTCAACCCTTTTCTGTTGAGATCTTGCTTGCTGTGTAGAGAGAGGAATGTAGTGGACCATTTGGGAGAAAGAAGAGTGGAAAAATGAGCCTCTGAGGAAAAAAGTAAGCGGCAGATAGAGCAAGAAGGAGTAGAAATGAGGAGGAAATAAGGGACCCACCAGCTGGGGATGGGGGAATCTTCCAGCATGAGGTGAAAGAGCAAACATGAAATAGAAACCAGAAAAGTGTTAAATAACTGTAGTGAGTGTTTGAGGGGAGAAAAGAAATGTAGACGTTAACTCTTGAGTGGAGACCTGCCAGAATAGTGGCAGGGGGGAACGTCTTTTTGCAAATGTAAACACACTAATTGGGGGGGGGGAAAGGAGAGCTGTACTAATGTTGTTAGAAGGCCTTGGCTTTCCAAGAATCACAAAATGAGTAAGATTGGAAGGGATCACAGTGGATCATGTGGTCCAACCTCTCTGCTCAAGCAGGATCATCCTAGAGCACGAGAAAAAACACTCATCTGTGATTTTAGTATTTTATCATCTATTTCAAATAAATTAATTTCAGGTACAAAGCTTTTCACAGTAAACTTAAATTTAGATCCGAACATCATAAGTGACTGGGTTATTTTGTTTTAACTTAAATGATACTTCTCAATGGCAGTATACATGTGAGTTTTAGACTCTCCTGTATTCTTATCCTCTGCAAATGCTCTCACTGGTATTGTGAGCAAAACAATCTTTGTGTGTAAGAAGCCTATTTGCCTGGAAAAACAGCGTATAATGTCTGTTCTTAAATGAAATGAGTTTTTGTTTTTTAAATGAGCATTTAAAAAATGCTTCAACGGGTCATACAACTTCTGCATAACAGAGGTAACAGGCTGGTAGTTCTGCAAGAGTATTTGTGTTCTCACCCATTGCAGCAGGGACCAGCAGATTCCCAAGTGTATCGATGTAGAAACCGAAACTGGAGAAGGGAAGGAAACAAACTTAGTTCAAAATCATTAGAAGGGACCATTTCAGCACGCTTAGTAGCATCAGCTTGGAGCTCAGATGCTGCTCCTGTTTGTTCTCTCCTTTTCTTAAGCCAGTCATGAGGGAGGGAGTGGGAATGGCAGCCTCTTAGTGAAATGTAGTGGCATATAGTTTAGGAAGGATTACAGGTTGCCACTGTCCTGTGGAGAAGAAAGAGGGAATGCCAATTGAAGTACAGCCTGATCAGGTAAAAGAGGAAGGCAATGTTATTGGTGCAGAAGGGGAAATTAAAGTAAGGTACTTTTTTTTTGTCGGATAAGTTTTTTGTTTGTATGGTTTTTTTCTCTCCCTTTGATTAAGGAGAAAGAACTGGGGCAGTGAAAAACAAGAAATGTAATGTGCCCAGTTGAGAAGGCACTGAAAAACAAGTGCTGTTATTTCCCTAGATATAAAGTTGTCCTAGTGTTCTATTCCCTGTCTTTAAAGTAAAAGGATATCTGAGGAGAGGATGATGGCAGAATGGCCATTTATTTTCTTTCACTTTTCTTGATGAAGCCTGCTTAGCTTTTGCTTCCAATTATTCTACAGATTCAAGCATTCATATGTGTTTGCTAACACTGTAAATAATGGTCCTCTTACTAAGAAGTTCAGAACCACATGCAATTACAAAATTTAGTTTGAGTTTGAACTTACAATTTTACAGTATGATGTTACCATATATTATGTCCTTTTACCTCCCTTCCTTTTGCCCTTTATCCTGGTGTGTGAATTCAGTGAGCTTCAGACTTTTGTATCTGAGAGAATGATTGTTTTTAGTTGGAATACATGTTCAGCTCTGAGGGTCAGTGGTGTACTGATCCCATGTGAGAATTTTATGCGGATGTTTAAAATTAAAAGCTAAAAACCCCTTTTTTTCTTGCTTTTGGGGTAGGACTTCATATGCAGATAGCCAGCTCTGAAGTGAGTTGTAGCAAAACACAAGCTTTGAAAGACAATTAAATAGTTGAATGTTGAGGGTTTCAGGGAATATTATGAAAACTTTTGGAATTACGAACATGGAGGCTTGCTGGGTAGTAATCATGGACTTGAGAAGTTCATGTGTTGAAAGTGGTGTTTTCACAGTCTGTGCAAATCCGATAATGTTCTTGTTTTAAGTGAACAGCAGAATAATCAGTGTTTCATAATACTCCGTGCAGAGGTTAGTTAATATATTTTTTATATTTTCTTTAGAGAAATAACTGAGATACCTCCTAAGCTTCATCACATTTATTCTTATTCAGCATTTAAATTGTTGGGTGATAGTTTAGCTTTGCTGGCTTGTTAAAAAGAGAAACCTCTAGTCCTGTACTCCACATGTTGGTTTTGCAGTCAGTAAGTATGCAGATAAAGTTCTTTCTGTTCCACTTAACTTGCTGATAATTTCAAATGGTGCTAAGTCTATTCAACTGCTTATCTACAGAGGGGCATGTAGGACTCCAATTAAGTTTACGTGGATAAATGCAGATTTGTGTTTGCAGGCATCAAGATGACAGAAGCTTAATACTGTAAAAAGGCTAATCAACACTGAATATGTTTAGTGTCAGTAAATATTTATAGTGAAAACATTGCCTATGATTTTGTGCCTTGGCATTCCAAGTTCTGATTTTTAGTGAGTAAAAATGTGGTGTGATATCCTCTTCATAAACTTGTTATAAAGTTGTTTTCTATAAAATGCATTTTATTGTTGTCTTTGGGTTTTCTTGTGAGGACAGGTTAGGAGTTAGGCTACAGTATATAAGTTAATGAAAAGTCTGGTGTACTTAGCAGAGTTTTTAAGGCCAAAAATGAAGAAGGGAAGGAGGCAAGATAGAGGCAGGCAGTATGGGGAGTAATTTCTTCTGATTATAATTTAATTTTTTTTTAATGAGGGCTTCTTCAAACAGGGGTTGCTAATAAGCTCTGGTGAACAGTGTGATTATTTAGTGTGCTCCTGTATTCATTAGGCAATAATGACAATTTAACTGGAAAATTAATGGAACCTCAGGAATATGTGTTCCATATAAAGCATATGAATATGTCGTTTTTAAAAATTTCATTAGGTCTCTGTAATTTAAATGCTAGTCTGCTTTCTTTTACAAATATGTTCTGGAAAATAGTGTGTAAAAATTGAAACCTAAGAAGTATACCTTAAACTGAGCTTCTACTGATGTAAAATTGTATGAAGACAACAGCCAAGTAAAATGAAAAAAAATAGACATATGGAGAATGGTGATTATTATATTTTATTATATTTTGACTTAGAGGAAAGGACTATAACTGTAACTGCAGTTCTGCATCAGCATTAACAATGTAAAAATCATGATGCTGAAGTGAAATTTTGTTTTCTGGAGGAGAAATAAATTGATATAGTTTAGGATTTTGCTTGTTTGTTGAAAATGTCATGGCTTGTCAGGCTAACAAATGTGATTTTCTTCCTGGCAGTCTGCAGATCTAGTCAAGAAAAAGAAAAATTCTCTGAAAACCATTGCAACATAAATACAATATACTTCAGTTTAGTGTTTAACTTTGCATGAAATAAGCACTGCCTGTTAGCCTCTGTTTGATCCTGTGAGAGTGTGAGGCTGATGTCTGGCCAGTGTTTTGGAAGCAGCAGGTAGTCAGGAGCAAGCTGCTCTAGGGGTCCATATTTCTGTAGCCTAGTAGTTACTCACACACAGATGGAGACCTTATGAACTTTGACAGAGGTCACACTAAATTGCAAATCTAAAACTTCTAGACTTCTGAAGGATTACACTGGTAATTTTTTTTAACGCCATATAGATTTGGTACATCACTAAAAGTATCAACTCAGTCTTGAGAAGCAGATCAACCATGCAGTCATTGCTCACATAATGGTCACAGGGACTGATAAAGATAGCCTTTCATGATACTTTAAAGGGAAACTTGTTTATTACATTTTTAATTTGTATATGTAAAAAGCATTCACATTGCTTCCCAAACACCTAGGCTTGTCTGCTCTATTGAACTTATTAAAGAAATTTTGGAGCTTAAAACATTGCAGAAGCCTCATATTTTTCAGATGCACACGAGTTAGAAATAATTAAGAATACTCATAGTATTTTTTTGATTTTAGGTCTTTTGGGGCAGTCGGTTGAGACACCAAGCTCTGTCATCAGCCATCACCTCACCAGGGATCTTAACAGCAGTTTAGGAAAGAAAAATGTGAGGTGATCTGGTTACACATTGCAGCATGTTTAAACCCTTGATTCAAAGTTGGGCAGCACTGAAAAACTCCTGTTTGTCTTGATGCTGGACTTAATAGATGAAGTCTCTGGGATATTTCGACTTACTATTCAAATTGGAAATTTTGGGGGGAAGTTTGTAGCAGACAAAGACAGACATTATTTATTTCCAAGTTATGGTAATTTAGCATAAGATTTTTAATTCTTTTGTGTAGTGGAGATGCAGTGTGACTTCCATTCGGTGTTTATGAAATCAGGGTCTGTGAATGATTATTTAGGTCGCAGGCAGCAAGGATCTTCTTTTAATCAAATGGACAAATTTCTATCATGTCATTATTGAACTGGTTGTGTCATGTGCTATTTAATGGCTCACAAACGAGTCTTTAAAACTGTGACTTCATGATTCAATGAGGCTCAGTCTGACTCTGTGTTGAAAGTGGTTTCAGTGATGGCCACACAGAGAGCTTGAAAATTCACACCAGCAGCAGACTAGTAGGGGAAAAAAGCTTTGAAAGTGTTTGAACTGGTCTGCATATAAAATAACAAGGATGTTGTCCATGCTTCTAAACTGGAAAAACACAAAAGAAAAAGGAGTGTAGAAGAATCTCCTGTAGCCACAGCAATTTGCATGGTAGTACTGCTAGTGTCTTTGCTTTGGTGGGATCCCAACAAGGGAAGAAATCCAAATAACTTAATTTACAGCTGTAATACCTGAGTTTACAATGAATTATTTTTCAATATTATTTTAAACTAGAACTATTAGGAAAAAAGTGCAAGTAATTGAATAATGTCATCTCTAATTGTGATCATATCATCACAATAACTTGTGAGTAAACACAGCTGAAGTTGAAGTACAGAATTTTGTGCTATGCAAGAGAAGTGGATGCACAGACAAATTTTTGCTATGAACTGTTTTGTGATGTGTTCTGCATTTTATACTTAATGGTGGACAGCTAAAGCCAAAGTTAATGTGACACAGCAAATGCAATGTGATTTGGAGTTACCTGTTCCTCTGACGCTGACAAAAGAATGTGAATTACTTTGCATTTCCAGAGGGGTGAGAATGTGCGCAGCTGAGGTTGGATAACCTCTTTCCTATAGCAGCTCCTCATTTATCCATACCTGGAATAAATCAATACCTGCAATGCTCCTGAACTGCATGTCTATTTCAGCTTCTCTTAAGAAGTAGTAATGTTTTTGAGCCAGTGTTATCGTGTGTAGTCATATTGGCACTGAACTCTTCTGGCTCATCAGATTTGATCTCTTTCTAAAATTGAGAAGAGAATGGAGATAAAGATGGTGGTTTTCTTACCTGTAATCTTAAACTTTCCAAAGATGACCTGTATGCTATTTTCAAAAGAGAGACAGTACCTTCTTTTTGAAAATTGTTTGCAGTAAGGAGAAGATAATTTAAATGATCTAGGGAGTTTTTTCTCAAAGATTTTTTTTTTTGCATCCCCTTTCTTCTCCTACCTCTTATAAGGACTTTCTTGTATTTAGTATTTCAGTGAAATGACTTCTAGTGACCGTCATATTCAGTCCTAAACTGCAAGCACTTCTGGCAAAGTGCAGTTTAGCATTAAGTCACTAACTTAATTACATAGAAGTTATTCAACTAAAACGAAAATCATTTAGGAGATGGAGGAGACAGGCTGAGAAGTAGAATGAGAAAGAGATGAAGAAATGCAGAAAACATAAGTAGCATAATACTCAAAGAAATTAAAGGATAAAGGTGGCTCTAAAGTTTCTGTGGTAAGTTATTTTAAAATTAAGTAAATAATTTTTGTGGGCTTATGTCTAACAGGGTCACAGAGAGGTCCTAAAGAGGAGCCAGGGTATTGAATGAAAGAATTGACCAGGTGAGGTTGGATAAAGGTACATGTGGAGGAAGCAATACATTTCTGTTTTGTAAGTTACACAGGAGTCTCTTAAGTGTTACAAATGATAAAAATGTTGTAAAATGGTATGTTAAGTGGTAAAACTGTTTACTGTATTTCTTTACTGTGATTGGGGCATAACATGGTGCATATCTTTCATTCAGGCTTCAGTGGAATTGAGCTAATATTTGTCATTTCAAGGAGATGGCTGTGGTCTTGCCTACATCTTCTAGAACTGGACCAAAAGTCTCTTGGTTGTGCTTGCTGTCCTTAACTCAACTAGGTGTTTGAATTAGGCTTGATGAGGTGAAAATTTAGATTGTTTACTTTATAATTAAACGGAGTGTTTAAAAGGGTGTGTCTTGAGGCAGGAGTGAAACAAAACTGGTAAATCTGCATTGATTACATCAGTACTGTGGTATCTAGGTTGTGAACAAGTATTTCTTCCAGAAAGAGTTCATATTTTTATAAGTCCTTTCCTATTGTAATTTGTGATTAATGTCACCTGATTTTGTATTGATTTGTTTTTTTTTTTGTTTTCAGGTGTGGCTCACAATATTTCTTTACTGCGAGAAGTGATCGTCCATCCACGCTTTGTTCAAGGAGACATCAGCACTAAATTCCTTCCTGAAGTCTATCCTGATGGTTTTAAAGGTTTGTTCCATTTGGAAATGTTTCTTTTCTTGAGTGGTGTTGTTTTTGATTATTGTTCCTTTATATTTTCAGACTGACATGTTCCCCAGTCTTTACTTTTTCTTCAAATATATCTGTGTATACACACAATTAGAGTTTTTAAATAATGCATTAAGTTGAAATAGCTAATTTTTTTTATCTTCAGGAAGGCAAAATATGTATTTCTAGTGATAAAATAGTAAATTAAATACACCCAAAGTCAAGAAAAACCATTTGTAGGTGATATGAAATATGTAAAATAAACATCAGTTCTGCTGTGCTATCATACTTCATTACAGACAGACTGTTAACTATAGTAAGATAAGATTTCTTTTTACTCAGCACTGTTGCTGCTTCAGTAAGTTGGTGTAGCACCTCTAGAATTGCCTTTTGGCACCGTTTGTTTTAACTGTAGCCTTGTCTGAGGATCTGGCATTTTATCAGAATATTTCAGTACCCTGGTCTTAATACTCATTAGACACAGTAATGGGCATCATTTTGAAATTGTTAACTCATACACTACGTTAACATAAACACAAATTTATTTCTTTACAACATCCCAAACTACTCAATTTCAAAAATGTTTACCAATGGTTGCTAGAAAAATGTAAGGAAACAAATAGATTGGTTTCCTTTCACAAGTAACAGGTTTTGAAAGGTTGACTTCTCTCTTAGCTAATCTGCTGTAGATGCTTTCTTGGCCTGTGTGGTCAGAGATTCAGTTCTTCCATACAGGTCTCTCACCTCAGCTGGCATTCATCAGGCAGAACATCTTCCTTATTTAAAAAAAGACAGTATTTATAGTTCATCATTCATGGGTCCTTTATGAATCCCGTGGAGATTCCTTTTCCCCCATTCATCATTAATCCAATGTGGCAGAATCCTCATCCCACTTTGGAGGCAGCACTGCCAGATTGGCAGTCACTGGATATGACTGGCACCTTGCCAAATTCTAGTCTCATTAAGGAGCAGAACAGATTTTTCTTACCTCAGGACTCAGTGTGTGAGTGTGTGGATGACTATTCTTTGCACCAGAACTACTCGATATCATGATGTCATTGACAACTCTGTGTGTGATACTGTCCTACATGTGGGATTAATGCATCCTGCTTGTTCCTGGCTCCTGACTGAGACCACAGGAACAGGTGTTGGCCACCTTGAGTGGTAGTGGGCTTGTGATGCTTCAAGCTGAAAAGTTCCTTTGTTGTCTTTGCTAGGGGGTACTTAGCTAATCTTTGGGTAACTCAGCTGGCTTTCATCCAGCAGCATTGAAAATGATCAGGGTACTCTGATCATCTGCTCCTGAAGCTGCTCTTGAAGGCTTGGTGCTGCTGTAGTTGGTCTTTCTCCCTTCCCTGACACTTGAATACAAAATCTCATGTCTTGTCTCTCTGATGTTTCTGGGACTATTCAGTCCTCTTCCTGAGTAGATCCAGATCTCTTAACCACCATGAAATCTGCATGTTTTTACTGTTGCTGCTTTTATTGGGGTAGTTTTTTTGTAAGTTCCTGGGTTGATTTAGCTCGTGAAGGAATCTGGTGAACTTCAGTAGATGTGCAAAGTGAGTGGCAGACTGGGAATGGGGAGAGGGGAATGGAGGAAAAAGGCAAGGATGCAAGATGTTGGAATTCCAGTATCATATTGTGAGAAGGCAGCCTCACCTGGCACACAGCTGGGAACAATAAAAACATAAACCAAACAGTAGTATTATATTAACAGATTCTTAAAGATATGCTTTTGCTCTGGACACCAGAAGACACAAGAACAGATATTGTGGCAGTTCATAATCGAAACTAATGATTGGCACATGTGAAATTCCTAGACTTTGTTCCTGCTGTATGAAAAGTCTTGCTCATCTCCTTCCATGTATCAAACAAAAGCACACATTAGCCTTCTTAATGATAAATAAAGGAACATATTATGGTACTGTACTTCAGATCAAGAATACTTACTTATGAATACTGATTAAAAGCTCACCAAAGTAATTGAGAGCCCTTTTAATGATGTAGTTTGCACTGGATCAAACCCTTCATGGTTAAAAAAAAATTGATTACTTGAATTTGCGGATAGCTTTTTAAGTACCCACTGAAAAATGTTTCTGCAAATCCAAGGACTCAAATGGGAACTGCTGAATGCAAGCAAGGATGGCGGGCAGATGACAGGTAGAAGCTCAGGAAGAGAAGCAAAGACAAAAATTAACTTATGTGTAATTTCTTTAATCACTTCAACTAACTTTTTAATATAAATACCCAGGGTAAACTTTGCTAGGAGAATTTGGAAATTAAGTAGCTTCATATATCTTACTATTGCTTATAGAAGATGAATAGCTGTTAAAAAAGAGCTGTGACAATCTGAAAAATCAGAGCAATGTATAGCCAACATGGATCTGGAAATACGTAGAAATGCGTGCTGTTGTTAACAGTAGGAATCCATACCAGAGGTGTTTTAAATTTGGAAAACTTAAGAAATAGAAACGTTTCAACAGAGATGTATGTAAAGTTAATGCTCAAGCACAATCCATTGTTTCTTCTGTAAACTGCACAATTGCCACTGGTGATGTACACTGATGGTAAGTAATGAATGTCAGCTGTGTTCTTTCTGGTGACTGCATGAAGTACTGGCCCATTTCTTCTGTGCATTTTTCTTCAAGTATAAATAGCGAGTCTTACTTAAGAGTAAAATAAGAGATGCTTTGTTTTCCAGTCTCATTTTATGAGTTCCATTATAAATCCTTTATTAGAAGACCTTTACTCTAAGTTAAGAAAAAGTGAATTATTAAACGTATCTCAGCTACTTTTCCATTAACCTGTGTGATGCCCACTTCAAATTACATATAGAATGGGCATGTTCAGTAATTTTCATGATTAGAGTTTAACTCTTTCTCCCCATCTTTAAGTAAACATTCACTACCAGAAGAAATTTGTTCATTGCAAGTTATTTTAAAATAATAGCTGTGCCAAAAGTAACCTTGCGCAGAGTTTGATTAGTGTGGGAAAGCAGCTGCTGTCATGCCACTTTTTTGTCCATGTGAGGGATGGCTGGCTGGAATGCTGGCTGGCAGTAGGTTGTTGCTCTGAACATACATGTATGTTTTGGGAGGTGTGTAGATCTGAGGGTGGGTGCAGGAACGCTGATTAGGTCAGGTGACACTAGTACACCTGTGTTAGAGTGGCCTCCAAGCACTTTGCTTGCAGAATAAAAATGTTTTTCAACCATGCAGGAGTCAGATACACCATTCTACTACAGCTTCCAAACAACCTGGGAAGCCTCTGTACTTCCTAATCTGCCTGATGAGAAAGAAGTTTACTATGTATTATCCCTATTTTATAGGCACAGAAAGTGTATCTCTATTTTCACAAAGATCCAAGAGGAGTCTTGGACAAAGAACAAATAAAGGATCTTTAGGTTAGTACCCTGTTCATGGGATTAGTCATTGCGGTTCAGACTGTCTCACAGTTAATGTTTTCCTGGTTTTTGTTTAAAATATTGAGTTTTTCTTGATGTTCCACTCTTCCTGGTTATTAAATGATGTCTCAAATCAGTCAGTCTCTTTGGGAGACACATCCTGTGCCAGTGAAAGATGGGGCATTTTCCAGGAGAATATCACAAAAGTCATCCCAAAATACATGAGGGGAAAAAAGCCAGAAAAGGAATCATTTACTTTCCCTCTTCTGGCATGTTTGCCTCATTTGAATGGAGAGGAAGAACAGAAATTCTGATGGACAATCCTTTATATTTTTAATGCAGAAAGGAATAAAGAGGAAGCCCTTCTCCTCTGAAATGGCATATTGGCTCCAGAGACTGTGTGTGAGGTGAAGGCCTTTAGACGTGTTTATCATAATCATGTGGGTTGGATGAAATGATTTCTCTGCTTAATACTTACTAAACAATCTCTGGAATACTGTGTCCAGTTTTAACCTCCTCATACATGTAA
This sequence comes from Corvus brachyrhynchos, assembly GCF_000691975.1. NCBI lineage: Eukaryota > Metazoa > Chordata > Aves > Passeriformes > Corvidae > Corvus > Corvus brachyrhynchos. Next base: position 809,699 of record NW_008235737.1, on the reverse strand, counting down.
GAAAGGTGGCAATAAGCTTGAGTAAGTCTAGTGAAGAGCCACAGGGGTGGTACTGGGGTTGGAATAGATGACCCGTAAGGAGAAGCTGGGAGAACCAGTCTTGTTTTTCCTGGGAGCGAGAAAGCTTAAAGTGGACCTAAGGACAGCCTTCTAGGACCTTGGGGGGGTTCCCAAGAACATGAAGCCAGGCTCTTCAATGAGTTGCACAGCAGCACAGCAAGAATCAGGGGTCAGAAATTGGAGATTTTAAAGGTCTCACTGCACAAATCTCTGAGCAACCTATTCTGAATTTGATGTTGAGATCGCTTGGTGGGGAGGGGTTTATTCACACTGAATAAACTAAGGAACTTTAAAGGTCCCTTCAACCTCAGTCATGCCATGATTCTGAGCAAAGGTGTTTTTTAGGTGAATTGGGACTGCAGCTAAGACTTTTAAATTTAGGTCTGGAGGCTTTTGCTATTAGTTGGGGGGGGAAATGCAGCTTCCCCTCTCACTGTTAGAAGATGGACGATGCTTGCTGCTAATTCCATTCATTTTTTCTGCATTGGAATCTAATATTAGTTTTAACTTTGTGAAGCTACTGGATTATAAAGGTTGACTTAACGGTTTGCTTTCTTCTTTCTGGCAGCTGAGGCTAAAAATCCACTTCTTAGTCTGTCACTACTTCCTTTATAATTCAGACTAGAGAGGCTTCCTTTCTGTATACTATAGCATCCATCTTAGAAGTGGGCGTGAGTTCTCTGAGATACAGTTCTGCACTACTCTGAATGGTTTGAGATTGCTTACGCTTATGCCTGTCTCTTACCATGACTGTTTGTGTGGAACAAAGCTGTGCTCGCCTTCACAAGAAATTAAACCATTTAATAACATTCAGCTTTGTTTTGTGCCTCAACCTACTTGGTATATGTGCCATCTGTAATGGTTAACTTCAAAATCCACTAGGAAAAACTTGACCTAAAACAGAAACTAGGAATGTTATAAACTTTGCCTACATTGGTCTTGATCTGAATTATGCATTGTACTTTTTATCTTACCCATTATGCTTTTAATTTTTATTCTTCCCAATAAGAAAACAATCACTTTTCAAGTATTAAGTAACTGACTGGGGCACATAACCAGGGCTTGTTTGTTTTGTTTTGTTTTTTTTCCCTGTAATTGATAGTAGGAAACACGTTTCTAGGACAAAATGCAAATGAGACTGTTATAGGAAAAATGACCTTTTATGTAATTTAATTTGAAGTTGGTTATGTAAAGTAATTGCATGAACCTTTTTGACTCAGCTTGGGGGATACTGAGATAATATTGATTTAAGCAATCATAACATCAGGGAAATGAGAGAGAAATATTTTTTTTCTTGTCTTCCTTCTGACCAGGGTTCTGCCATTTAGTAGTAATAGATGTGTGCAGTTGAGTTTTAAATAATATGAACAATACTGCTTCCACTCCTTTAGTTATGACTTAATTTTATAACCATTCTTCCTGTTCTGCATTTACCTTATGTAATTCAGCTGATAATTCAGTGATAATGCAGAAGTATATCCCAGGTTAAGCAGAGAGATTTGGCAGCTACCAGTTCCATGTTTTATTGTGGAGGTGAAATTTCTGTGTAGGCCAGGAGTCTGCAGTGATGAGAGCAGGGAAGACCAGTGGTGTAACTTCCTATATTGGGAGTTGGAGGACCTTTGCTACTTACTCATTTCACTCCCTTTCAAGGAATCACTTGGACAACTGCTCCAGAGGTAGCTTTGTTACTCTTCCAATCAATCTGTATGGTGAACGTGAAAGGCTGTGTTGTTATATCTGATGGTGAATATTAATTTGTTCCTCAAGACAGCCCACTGAAATCCTGAGGAGTAGCTTCTGAAGTGAAATAATCCTTGATGGGAAACAAAAATATTACTATCTGGAACATTTGTGTATTTCCAAAGATAGTAATGTAATTGTAACTTTGACTTCAAAGCTGTTTAGAATTCAGCTGAGCATAGCAGCAAAGCAAAAGCAGACAGCAAGGGAAGTGGGACTGGAGTTCAGCAAAGTAAGGCAGTACTGACAGCAGTCTGTCCTGTGTAATAAAGGTAAATTGCCATCCTTAGGAAGCAGCCTTTAATCAAACTTCTGAGGTAGGCCTCCAAAGTTATGCTAAGGACATTCCGTGGTAGGGTTGGATTTTTATTGCCAGCGACCAAAACCTAATTTTGGTATGTTCCTGTTAACAGTTTATATTATCTCCCAGAAATCCTCCTTTGGATACTACAGCATAACTGGCTTTCTGCTTGCCACGTCTGTGACACAACTGGTGTAAATAGTGACAAATGGATAAATATTTTTTTTCATGTTCGTAGTCATGAAGCAATGAGTGTGACTCTTGATCAGTTGTTAACCTGTTTCAACTTATTGACCTTTGTTTGCTGTTTGGAGTTTGATTTTTGTTTGAAGATACGGGGAGAAAATAGTTTTTGTGGCACAGCAAGCAAAAAAGCTGTTATTTCATCCAAGATGGAGGTCATGCAGTAAAACCTTTGACATGGGATCTTTCTAGTTTTACCTTGTTCCTTTATTTGAGTTGATTCTAACAGTGTGTGTTGAAGCAGGTGGGAACATGCAGTTTTGGTCACACAGTCTTGTCATGAGTGTTGGCTGGGGGACTGAAAGGCAAAGGCTTTAGGGCAGGTTCGTGATGTGCCTTTAGCTGAGACGTGTAAATAAATCATCAGTTTTAGATTCAGTGTTTTGAAAAAGCAATCTCAGAGTTTCTTCACTGTGTGTAAACAACTGGAAAATTGGCACATTTCGGGTCTGGATAATTGATGTTATTGCAGTGTATAATTACATAAGGCTTATATATATATATAATGTGTGTGTATATGTACAAATAGTACAGAAGTTAAGTGTTTTTTGAATTTTGTCTTGCAGTCAGTTTTTCTGGTGACTGGCAAAGGAAAAATTGAGTTTGTTTCTGAAGCCACGTTCTCAACCTTTCAGCATTTTTATTTCTGCATGTGTTTGTTGAAGTGAAGACAGTTTCCATTTCAAGGCAGATAAAAAAAATAAACACTGAGCAAAGGAACTTGCAGTAATATTCAGCCAGAATATGTTAATGTGGACTAAATTAAAAAGAGATCGATGCAGATTTTCTGACTTTTGTTATTTTTAAATTTACATTTTTTGGCCTGAGACAACTTCTTTGTACTGTTAGCTGGACTTTATTGAATGTATTTCCATCACTGTGGCATGACTGCATTTCTGAGGTGGACTCTAAGTAGCCTCTTTACCTAACCCTGTTTAATATGCCCAGTGGAATGATGGGATCTGTGCAGAAGACATCCTGTTTTGAAATTGTGGCTTTGTTACTGTAGAGTCTGCTCCAGTCCTTTACAGCAGCCTCCATTCTGGATTTTCTTGAGGATCTCATTAGTCTTATTTTGTGCTGCTCATAGAAATTGTCACTGGCTAGTGACCAGTACTGGGGAATGTGAATTTACATTACATAGCACTGAGATGATGGGAGGGAGATATAGAAGGGGTCTGTGTAACTGTTTGTCTGCTGCAGGACTGGAAGCAAATATGCCCCCCTGGGCAGAGTTCCTCTGGGAGACACAGCCTTCTGAAGCTCTTCCCCCATCCTTTCATGTGAAATCTGTGCTTGTTCTGGATGATTGTATTTGCTATGATATGTACACACAAAGCACTTTTTGAGAGCTGTGTTGTAACTGAGTTCAGCAAAGTCTTTCAGTCTCAACCTTTGTCTTTTAACTTTATTGTGTAATCCTCCTCCCTTGCTTGTTAGACACTCTTGCTTTCACTTGTGCAAAATCTGAAGGATAAAGTTTGCCTCTTTTCTTCATGACAATTCAGTTTTGCAGTTCTTGTCCTGTTTTATGTCAATTTTAACTTCCTCCCCCTGCCTTGTGGACCAAGTACTTTGTCCTTGTGCTCACTCTCACAGAATCATAGAGTGCTTGGGTTTCAAGGGTCTTAAAAATCACCTGGTTCCAACCTCCCTGCCATGGGCAGGGATACCTTCCACTAGACCAGATTGCTCAAGCACCATCCATCTTGGGACTTCCAGGAATGGAGCATCGACCCCTGGGCAACCTGTTTCAGTGCTGCACCACCCTCACAGTAAAAGACTTCTTCTTAATGTCTCATCTAAACCTGCCCTCTTTTAGTTTGCATTTATTCCCCCTTGTCCTTTCACTACATGCTCTTGTAAATATTCTCACTCTATCTTTCTGGTGGTCACCTTTCAGGTACTAGACAGCTGCAGTTAGGTCACCCTGAAGCCTTCTCTTTTCCAGGCTGTATTGGTTTTGCTTGGCCTGGTTTTTGGTAGTGGAGGGGCCACAGAGGTGGCTCCTATGAGAACCTCCTGGAAGTTTCCACCATGTCCGGCAGAGCTGATAGCTCTGAAGATGGACATGCTGCTGGCCAAAACTGGGCCAGTGAGAGAGGTTGGTAACATCTCTGTGATGACATATTTAAGAAGAAAATCAAAATAAAGTCACAAGATTTTGGATTCTAGTCAGAGAAGAAGAGGAGGTGAGAACATGTATCGGAAAACAACATGGCGACACCAAGGTCAGGGAAGAAGGAGGGGGAGGAGGTGCTCCAGGCACCGGAGCCGAGATTCCTCTGCAGGCCGTGGTGATGACCATGGTGAAGCAGCTGTGCCCCTGCAGCCCATGGGGGGAATCCATGGGGGACGCAGAGATCCACCCGCAGCCTGGGGGGGAGGTGACCAGAGCGGGTGGATGCCTGGAGGAGGCTGTGATCCAGTGGGAGACCCCGTGGGGA
>NW_008235737.1:777831-804867 GCF_000691975.1 Corvus brachyrhynchos | reverse complement strand
TGAGGCGGCAGCGTGGGCGGTGGGGCTGCTGCTCCTGAGAGCGGGCCCACGCCGGGGAAGTTCACGGAGAACTGTCTCCCGTGGGAGGGACCTGCAGCCTCACAGGGGAAGATGCCTCTCCTGGGGCAGCAGAAGGAAATTATGGTGATAGACTGACTGAACCCCCATGCCCTGTCTCCCTGTGCTGTCAGTGGAAAGGAGGGAGGGGCTGGGGAGAAAACGGTGTTTTTAAGGGCTTATTTTATTTCTCATTATCCTCCTCTGATTCTGTTAGCAATAAATTCATTTTGTAACTTTAAGTTAAGCCTGTTTTGCCCTTGAAGTGTTTTTTTTCCCTTGGTCCTTATCTCAACTAATGAAGCCTTTGTTAATTTTTTTCCCCTCTCCTCTGCTCAGCTGTGGCAGGGGAGGGTGAGCAAGCAACTCTTGTGGGTGCCTGGTGTCGGGCCAGTGTCAAACCATGGCACAAGCTGAACAATCCCAGTTCTCTTAGCCGTTCCTCATAGGAGAGGTGCTCCGTTTCTCTATTCATCTTGGTGGCCCTTCTCTGGAATCTGGCATCATTCTTGGCCACGTATTTGCCACCTTTTCATACCAAATCTGTGTTGTGTGATTTCTGACCTAAAGATGAGCAGAGCAGAGTTCTGGCACTCTGCTCTTTTAGCCTGTTGAATGGACAGTTGAATCTCTATTTAACCTTTGCTATCTGGAACAAGCCCAGACTGGGAGAAGACCTGCTTCCAATCACCCCAGTTGTGTCATTTTGCCAAATATTTATCAGGTTGCCTGCCTTCAGATTATAGACTGCTTTGAGCCACTTTCTGTTTCTGAAGTGTCAAACATGACTTTGACTCCTTTAGTTGTGATCTAACGATTACACAAATGACACTAAATGACCCAGGGCTGATGAGTAGCATTATCCCTATTTATTTTTTGGGTTTATACTGTTGCGCTGTCCCTTTTGTTGGGAAAATCTGTTGCCTTTGCCTCAGATAAATTACTGAGAGTGTTCTATATTTTGAATAAGTTCTAATGTACAGATGGATTCCTTACCAGCATGAGGCACAATATGTCAACTGGTGACATTTCAGTAATGAAAACAAGATGCTGCAGCATCATTCAGTTTCTTTTCTTTCAGTTGTCAAATTGTTTTTAACAGAGATACCAGTGTTAGCAGTTGGGCTGATTTGTATGAAAACATGCAATTTAAACTCTGAAACTCAGAGCGTCTGCTATGCTACGCCTCGTCTTAATTTAGAGGAAAAAATGTAGCTTTCACGTGTAAGGACTGAGCATTGTCTTTACTGGTAGTTGTTACTTTTTGTGTCTGTGTTGGTCTGTGGTATCTAATTTTTTTTTTAAACTTCTTTTTGAAAACTAGGACACAAGCTGACAGATCTTGAAAGAAGAGAACTACTGGCAACAGCAGCGTCTTTGTATGTGGCTGAACAACTGAGATCACAGCGATTTCTAGGGACTCCAAGGTAAGTTCATTTCTAGGAACTCAGATGTGCTGATACATTTCTTTAATGGCATCTTCTCATGCACAAGAATAACTGGTGAGAAACTGCATGGTTTCTTAATATAGTCTGTTTTTTCTAAATTCAAATGAGCTGTGGCTTACATTTCCCTACTCGCACAAGTCGTACATGATTATTTTTATTCTAACTATTAGCAAACTAATAGGCGCAAAAATGTGTTACAAGCCCGTACAGTAATTAATGCACATCAGGAGTTTCATTAATGCAAAATGTTGCTGCATTAGTAACTAACCACAAATTGAGCATCACAAATTTCCCACGTGCCCGTTTGAAGCAATCTAAGCACTTTGGTACAATATGAATATTCAGCTACAGAGCTTTAAAATATTGTGGATTTGTGAGTAATTTGCTACCTGTGATGAAGAACCTTAATAGTTTAGAGTCTTAATTCTGAAAACACTTTCAGACTGTAAAGGTGGAAGGTAATTGGGGGAAGAATCAACCCCTTTCTTGAAGTATGGTTTTTTGAGTGCTTTTATACCCCCACTCCCCCATTTTTTTGAATAGTAGCCGCCAGTAAGCTAGGCAGTACTGTTAATTGACCAGCCATTGCAGTAGCCCATGTCAAAATGCTAATTCACTTCTTTGGCTTTTTGGAATGGTATGCTTTTTCCTCTAGGATGTCTAGATTTTCTTGTCCTCTGGCCCATCATTGTCAGTGCCATGAGACCTTCTATTACAATTAACTGAATTTGTGAAGCTTGCTTGTGTAGTTGGTGTTAGCAGTGGTTGTGTACAGGGAATCCTGACTTCAGCATAACTCTCCTCGCCTCATGTTTTGTAGTATAGGTGCATATATGTTTGTATGTGAGGGAAGTCATAGTGCAAGATAGACATTATTCACATTCCATACCAGTGGTTTGACAGTGTATTCTATTACTGATTTTACAGTGGTCAGGAATAAATCAAATGTGGTTTCAAGAAGTCTTTATTTTTATTTGTACCCACAAAGATAATTAGTACCATATGGTGTTAAAAAAAAAAGAAAAAGAAAGAGACACTTAGGGCAAGCATAACAGCTTTGTAATGTATAGCATATGCAAGGCTGGGTCACTGCTTGCCTTATGCATCTATAGGGGAAAGTAAAGCACCTTTTTATTTCCTTCCAGGAGTTATATCCTTCATAGTGAATGGCATAAGGAGAAGAACAGACACTCAAAGGCCACTGTTACCTAAAAAAAGAGATGAATTGGGCATAATGAGGAGGAGCCTTGATTGTAGTTTTTACTGGCCAGCATAGGAAGTTAAGTAGTCTGGTACTGCTTGAGAGAAGCAATGGATTACTTTGTACTTAGAATAAGGGTAGGAATTGTTAATTTAAGCAGTGATTATCAAACTGCTACTGCATTCCCTGCTCTGATTTGAGATTTTTTTCCTCTTCCCTGTAAAATACTCTTACTAGCTAAAAAGAAAAGGAATCCAATTTTTGAACAGTCTTTTAATGTTTTGTTCCTATTGCAAGTACTTTTTTTTAGTACTAGGTGTCTGTGTATCTTAATAGAAAAGACATATGACTATTTTAACTAAATATATAAATGAAGTATAGCATTGAGCAGTCAGACACGGTCATCCATCTCTTTTTGTGCTCTGTTAGGGAAACAAATACATTTCTGCTTTGAAAAAAATTAACTCATTTTTGGAGTGGTAACCAAACACAGTCACAGGTATTCTTCTACCATGGGCAGAGAAGGCAGCGGAGTCTGGTTACATGAAAAAACACACATCTGTAAAACTAGATTAAGGCATGATTTTTTGGATTTTAAATGGTGAAGCTAAGAAAACTTTTCAGTACAGGGAAGATCACTTTCTCTTGCCATGAATGGGGTACTTACGAATCCTTCAGAAGTCAAGCCTTAGAATTTTCTCCAAGTGGTGGCTGAGTGTGGTTCTTACTGAATGTGTCATGGTTTCAATACATATATACTGTTAGATCTACTTGCTTTAATGATAGCAAAGCTGCCTGTTTGAGGCCAAGTAAGGACAAGCTAATGCAAAAATGTATGCTGGTAAGTAACTTCTGAAGAAACTAAACCTGATAATGATACCCTTTTCCCAGAATCATACAGCTCGTTCAGAGGAAAAATTAAAGAAGCAAAAGCAGAATGAGGTTGAAGGATTTTGCAGTGTCTTGGACAGTGTTCTCCATTCCTTAGAGCAGTTAGTGGACTCAGCCCTCCCTCTAGAGGGGACTGAGCACTGTGGAGCATACGATTTACTATAGTCCCATCAAGGATTCTTCGCCATGTTGTTAACTTACCCAAACTGCATCTGACTTGTTTTTGAAGGTGTTCCATGTCATGGGTATTTTTTAATGGGCAGGGTTGTGGCCAGAGAAGAAGCACATCTTTATTAATAAGACTGCGCTCTGTTTGAAAAATACTCCTGAACAAAAAGTGCAGAGCAGGTACCTGTGCTACAACAAATCAAAAAGGCCAGTTGTAATTTTGAGTGGAATTTTCACTATGGCAGAACTGGGCATTTGGAATCTGTGTGAGTTTTAAATCTGTGTTGGAGGATGTGAGCGGACTAGACAGACTGCACACTCCAAAGTTGATCCGTAACATTCTCCTAATGGTTTGGACAAGTACATTGATACACTGATCACCACCTACAGAATTTCAGCTCTCTGGAACTATTTATGTTGACAGCATTTTTTTTTTTGTCTGTGTTGAAAGCAATTGAGCAATTCTTGTGCGAAAAACTACTGAAGAGTAGTATTTTGAAATCGTGTTATTTCTTCTAAGCTTGTCACAGTTGTCAAACAGACAGTTTTCTGCTAAATTTGAGTTATATGCTTATCTTTGCTTTTGATTTGTTTTCTTTTCCCTCTTGGAAGCCATATTTAGAATATGCATTCTTTTCACAACTGCAGGGGTATTTTGGGTTCCCTGTTTTCCCTGTGATTTATTCAGCCCATGATCAGGATTGTTATTCTAGTCAGTATATATACTGACTAGAAAGTACCATGCTTGGAGCTCTTCACAGAAGCTCCAGCTTTCACTGTCAGGGTTACTGAGACTGTAATCAGATGAAGTGCATCTGAGCCAGATGAAGGAATCTTGTTGCAGGCTGCTCCTCCCTTGCTCTCTCTTTCTTCCTCCTTCCCAGGTATGCAGGTGTGATTTTGTGTGTAGTTGCATTCCACTCTGGTTCTGCTAAAATGACCTATGTTAGCATAGAAACTATTAAATAATAGTTTATTTTGGATTGCTCTGTCAGAAGCTCAAGTGAAATTATTCTGGAAGAGCTATGAGAGTGGGAATGTGTGAGCTCATTAAAGGGATTCAGAGGTGGGCCTTAGCTCTGTGCCACAGATCAGACTCGTATCAGCCTCATGAGGGGGATTTCTCTATAATTGGCATTTGCTGGGATGTGACTGGAAAATGTATATTTTGCAATCCCTGGGTGACTGAATCATCAACTGTAAGGTTCTTGCTGGAACATGCTCTGATGACCAGCAAGCTGTTTCCACCTTTGGCACCCAGCTTCCTTCAGCTAGTTTCAGCCAACCTGACCTCTGTAGTGGCAGTCTTTGTTGCAGTAGGTTGTTTGGTGTTGAGGTTAATGCAGGCCATGAGCCTAGGGCTGGTTTGCCTTTCCTGTGTTCGAATACATGGTGTTATGATTTGGGTGGAGCACCCACAGGTGAGTTTCCACTGTCTGTATTGTTATATAGTGCCCCATGCCTCATCAACAGTCTCCGAGGACTAACTTGCCAGCCCTTAGCTAGAACAGCTGTTGGAGATGTAGGCATGCTCAGAGTTACAGGAATATAGGCATTTACTTTTGTGATGCAATCAAGTATTTAGATCATTTTCTCAGTGTGTTTCTTTTTTTTTAATCTGTTTTTTATTTAACCCATTTTCTTGGGAAAAATTGCATGTAGGATGGTTTGGTTTTTTGGGATTCTTTGTGGTTGTGGTGTTTTTTCAAGTATTTTTGAAAGATGGTTTGCTAATGAAAGTGTTTGGTGTTTTGTGAGCCACATACTAATGTGAATATTTCACTGTGATATCCAGATAACAGGGGCACATATTTGCTACAGGAAAGAGCCATGGATGATTAATGGTTGTTTCATTGTTCAGCTTTTAGTTATTTTACCTAGGACTTTTCCTACTTACTCCATCGTCCACTTCTGTGAAACTGGTGCCACCCACAGCTGCTGAACAGATTTACAGCATCTAGTAAAACCCCAAGGTCTTCTAGACAGAACTTGATCTTGTTTCAAGTGGAAACATATTTTGGCTGAAGTGAATCCAGCTTATTTTATGTCTGTTTGATGTAGTTAGCCTTTGAGACCAGAAATGATGTTGTACAGTTGAATCTTCACGTTTTGGCTTCAGGCTTGTTTTCATTAGAGGGCTGGGAGGGGAATAGGAGAGTGTCTCTCCAGGTGTGGCTACATCATGCTATCTCATGGGTCTACTAATGTGATGTTTATACTTCTAAACCCAATTGCCTACAGCACTTCCTATGTGTTGCTTGTGTTGGCTGCTAAGTGTATTTTCCTAATTTTTCTATGGGTTTTACCCTTTCATCATTTATGACTTGGAAAAAAACCAGTGAGGCTGAATGCCCATATTACCTGATACTACACACAAAAAGATGGTAACACACTGGAAAATGTTTTAAATTGCTAGAAAGAAAAAACACTAAAGGTTTTTCTTGCTTGTGTGTTTAATATAGAAGACTGGGTTGGGAGTCTTGAGTTAAACTGTTCTTGTGGGACCTTAGAGAAGTCAATTGAATTTAGCCTCAGTTTACAAAAAGACAAAGTGGCCTTAACACTTTGCTGCACTACTGAGGTTTTGTAAATATCTGTTTATCAACATGTATGAAGTATTTTGTGACCTAAAATGGATTATGCTTTCTAAGCACAAAATAATATTTTCACAGGAAGGAAAGTGTATAGTGAAAAGTTAAAATGCAAACAAGTTTTTGTCAAGTTCTGAAATAGCTGGGCTAATTTTTTGTTTTAAAATTCTGAAAATAAAGGGGTCCAGTTCAGTGAACATAACATGACTGGTGAACTGCAAGAACAGAAATTAATTTATTTTGCTTTATATTTAACGAATTATTGTAGGTTCCTGTCTGGGTTGATTTGATACAGCTATATTGATGTTTGCCTTGCCATTTCTTGATTATAGGGCAGCAAGGGAACTGCTCAGAGAGCAGTAGAGCCCCACACGTCTCTGGCATCCTTGCTCTCACACAGACTACACCTATTACCTTGCTGGAGTCTGGGACAGAGCCAGCTCTTTGCCAGCCCAGGGCTTCCCCATATGTAAGGATGGTCAACTGCCCAATAGGAGAGCTTTTTGCCTCTCTTGCACTGCTGGAGCAGTACAAAATAAGGTTATGTTACATTAATTTTAAAAAGAAGGAAGATGATGTCAGGAAAATTCACTGGAGTCATCTGAACCAGCCTCTTGGAAAGAGAAAGAGTTCTTACTCTCAGCACAGCCACAGGCACTGCTGAACTATATCAATTGTATTATGTGAATTTAATTTTTTTTCCTAGAACTGCAGTAATAATATGAATAGTTATTACAAGTGCAGCTAAATGTGTATACTTTGCTCTGTCCTACAGATACCCTCTATATAGAGATAAACAACTTTGTTTTTGTTGGTACAGTTGACCAAGTCCAGCCTACTTGTGGCTTTCTTCATTCCTCCGCTTTGGAGTTATGCACTCATCCTTAGCTTGTCCAAACAGCACTGTCTTATCCTTACTGTTCTGGTCCCCTGCTCAACAAGTCAAGCATTCTTCTCATGATTTACTGTTAGGCCTCTGAAAGTCTTTGATATGTTTGTGTAACTACTGCAGCTTCACACCATTATTCACTGTGTGGTTTTTTTCTTTTGCCACAGACTCGCAAGGTACTAAGACCCTGTTCTCCCTTTTTTCATGTGAAATCCTTGTTTGTAATGGGCTTTTCTGGTTGTGGTAACCCTCTTGTCTCTCTAGCTGTTATCTAATGTTGTTCTTTTGACCTCTCATAAGTAATTACTGTATTTTTTTGGTTAATCTTGCTTAATAACTACAAAACCAGCTGCCCTATATAATATTCTAGATGTATTTAAAATCTGGTATTATTTACCCTTCTCAGTTGTTCAGTTGCTTATCACAGAAAGAGGATTATATGTGCTAGAAACAAACAAGTACATGCAAATATATGAAACATGCATTTTTGGCCAGTTGGGAATGAATTTCTATGGAAAATATCAAAGTTAAAATAGGATATTAAGATAGCATTTATGACTCTACAGAGTATATGTGTAGTATTTTTTCTTTGATTTGATTAAATGAATGCAATCAGAATTGATAACACAAGTAATATAAGGTATTGATATAGTTGTCTGAAAGCAGAGCTGTTGTTCCATATGATTCCTAAACATATATTCCAGGAACAGAGCAGTCTGTCATGGAAAATTTTCATAGCTTAGGGAAAAAGGTATTCTGGGCACTCAGGAATCCACACTTGCTCAATCTTTAGGGTTGCTTAACCATTATGAAATCATTATGAAGATAGTAATTACTTAAAGTTTGAATCTCAGTGAACATCTCTTGGGAAGATCCCCACATCTTGCTGAGGTGATTGCTGGTGGGAAAGGCGTTCAGCAAAGTAAATAGACCTGGCTAAGTCCCTATGTTTATTTTTTATTTTCACCATGTTTTCTGGGAAAACAGCATCTGCTGTAAGAGCTTTATAGCTTCTGTAGCTACTGTTCACTTAATGCTGAAACTTGAATTTGCATAATGTAGACATGTGAATGTTTTCTATTGTGCTGCCAAATTCCTGTCCCTTTTTTAGTTGTTAATCCTGCCCTTTTCTCATCTGTGCTTTGCTTATGACCTCTTCTGCAAGATCCTCTCTTTACAAGACCTCTCTCTATTTAATTTACTTTGATCCCCTCTATAAGCCCAACGATTATTTCCTCTCATGCAGGTTTACACCTCCTAAACCTGTTCTTTAATATTTGTCTGTGTGTAAAATGTGTATGCGTGAAACCGTAGAACTAACAAGGTGTGTGCTAATTGCCATGTGCTCCCTGGTCATTTAACAGGTATTTTTAGGATATGTTTTTATCTTCATCTGGGTATTTTACCTGGAGTTTCCGAAGGCGGATATGAAGTTGTGTAGGATAATTTTATGGAAGGGCAACATTTTTCTTGACTTTTGGGGTCTCTAAGCTCAGTAAATACATGTGTAATTGCATTTGCACGAGAAGTTTTGCTGATGTTTCTTTCCTAGGATTATTAAAGATAAGCATGACCATCAGCACCTGAGCTTGTGTAGTTCCTTGAGGCACTGGTTGTGTCCTGCTGTTTGTTTGTGTAGTGTATAGCTTACTCTGGATGCTGTTGCTGTAAAAATGTTGTCAACAAAATACATGGGAAGCAAGTCTCTAATTCAGTATTGTCTGCATACTTTTACATGTATGTGTCTTGATTTGTCCATTCTTTAGCATGCTTACTTCATTCATGTTCACAGAGGCTGTAGTTAAATACAAGATACTGATTGAAGGGATAGGTAATTCATTGTTGTTGAGTATTACAATTTTCAACCGTTTCTTTTCCCTTTGATTCAACTGCAAAAGTGGGATGGGACACAGAATGGCCTCATTATTGTAGGAGTATTTCTCTGTTCCCTGCAATGATTCCAAAAGCTCTTGCACACTTCATCAGTATTATTGTAATTCTTTGGCTGCAGGATATTTGGCAGCTGTTGCACCCCACTGGCAAATCCTATTCAGACTTCACTTCCATTCACCATTGCCATTGGAGAATTGATTTCTCTCTCCTCTGCTCTAACCTTTCCCAATTCATTTTGGATTGTTCAATGTGAAACATTTTAATTTCATATCATACAGCCATTCAGCTCACAATCCTTTTTTAACCTGTCACCAGGGTAACAGCATAGCATGCTTGCTTTAGGCAATCAAGTTTTTATTTCACATGCTTAATGTTGCATTAAATGTTTGCATTTTGTTTAACCCTCTTAAATACTTTAAAATGTGGATATATTTTGCAGGGTAATGAAGTCTCTGATTTCAGTGTCAAGTCTTTACAGAAATTGTCTTACTTAAAATAAAAAAATAAGAAATCAGAAGATGAATACAGTAATGAGAAGATTATTAATAAAATCCCAAATGGCTGAATGAGGCAAACATCCATAGAATGGTAAAAAATATTTTTGCTCTGGTACAACCTTCCAAAGGCTTATATTATAATCTTTAGACCTATACTTTGGGATTATTTTTACCTGTAAGTGCTTGTATCAAATTAATGCAAATATAGGATTAGCCATGCAATAACATGACTTTAAGAAGTGACATGTCTGTCCTATACATGTCAACCTACTTCACAGTGGTTGCCAGATGTGTGTGGAACTGTAAGCTGAATAATAAGTAATTTTTTATACATCAAAATTAGAATTTATTGGGATGATGTAGTTGATTAAAGAAATACAGAATTTTTAAGTATCTGTTCTTCGTCTACATGCAAACCATCATGGCATGAAAAACAGGCTATAACCATTTTACTGGAAATAAAATAATAATGAATTTTTGTTATCATAGATGATTACAAAAATAAAATGTTCATATCTGAAAAAGCATTGATTCCTTATAACTGATGCTACAGAGCAAGTCCTGCTTGTCTTGGTAAAGGAATAGGACCATCTAGGTTTGCCCTCACTTTTTTAGTTGGTATTAAAAAACTAGTCTGTAATAGATGTCCTTAAGATACCCAGTCTATAACTATAATTAGAGGTGTAGTGTTAAAGGCTTTTTATCTGTCACGATCTAGTCTCAATTACGTAGGTAAAAAAGATATGGGGAGAAGGGGTGGGAAGTATTTAATTATAAGATAAGTAAAATCTAAGAACATTGCATTGCAAATAATACCAGACTTTCTCATTTATAGTGAAATAAACCCATAATGAAAGCACTGATAATATGCATTTTAATACTTCAGACTACTAATTTTACAAACCTTCCTGTTTTCAAAATAGGTCATAATATATCTATCGTAGTTTAAAAAAACCGAATGTGGAATAATTGATTGCTATACTAGCCAATGTATGAGTTCCATGAGAAGACAGCTGTTGGTTTTAGATCAGACCCATAAAGTTGACTTTGTTAGAATTTTTCTTCCAACAGCATGTAGCTAACTATAGAAGGATAGAGATGAAGTTTCTTCTCTTAATTTCCAAGCTTTCTGTCCAGTTTTCTATTTTCCCAAGTTGTGCTATAAGCTACCAAATATTATTACCCGCCTAAAGAGGTTTGGCAGTGTTTTGTTACTGAATTTTGCCAAAAGGAGCCAAGCATATGGTAACAGTTAATTTATTGGTTCTTCTAACCTCCAGGGAACTCTTTACAGAGACCATATTACCTTTTTATCTAACATATTTTAAATAAAAGAGCTGTTGACTTGAAATTTGATACGCCAGCGTAGAAGCTAAACCTTCAGTGTGGTTATGCTCAATTCCGTCTTGTTTAAGGGTAAGACTAAAAGTGCAAACATACAAGATTGAGCTAAGGCTTATTTCTTTTCAAGTTTCAGAGAGGCGGGTCTCTTCTGTATAGTTTTAGTGTGTGTGTTTAAATAAAAATACTGAAGAGACATTTTCATGAGAAAATAAGCCCTGCCTTTGTCTCAGGAGTCTTGGAGATCTCTTTCTTTGCTTTCGTTTTAAGATATTCCTGGTATGTGCATTACCAAGGAATGATAAAGAAATGAAAAATATTCTTTTCTTTTATGTGTAAAGACATACTTCTTACATGTTTCTTATATGTAAGACCGCAGGCCTATTTGTTGGTTTGTGACAATGTAGCTTTGTATAATTGTAATGGGAGAATTATTTGAGAGGTAACATTGCTAGTTGTGTTGCTGTGCACTATCTTGGAGTTGAAGCTCATCCCTGATATTTGCACAACTCAAAATCAGTCATATGCTCCCTGCGTCAGAAGTAGCCTTCTTTGTTCCACCTGAGGTACTGTATATTTTTGGTTTTGTAACTGGCTGGTATTGTGAATCTTAAAAGAAAAGCTGCATGGATATGTCACCATATTTTCAATGGGATACTTGGGATAGATGATGCCTTAAGTAAAAAATACCCTGATTTCTGTTGTTTCTTGGTAAGTACTCAAAGACCTGGATATTTTTCCTTGGATCTGTGTTGAGACTGCTCAGATGACTTTTCCTTTTATGATTATGGATGATTCTTTAATATCTTTCACAGACCATTCTTTAGTAGTTTACTTTTCTGTGTAATTAGATGTGGTGCTTGGAGTTTGTTTTGGCTGTGGCTTCCTTTTAACATAGATCTTCAAAGCCTGTAGTGTGAGAAAGACTAGGCAGGAAAGAACAGCACAGGACCTGGGTCTTTTGAAACCAGGGATGTTTACCCATTGACTTAGAAAGGAGATGACAGGTCTTTATTGTGTCCCTCTGTGGTGCTTAGTAAAATCAGTCTTTCTGCAGTTACTAGTGAGATGATACAAATAAATTATTTGCATATTAATTCCAGATTTAAAAAAAAACCCCAACACTTAAAAAAATCCGGATTCCTAGACTTTAAGCTTCTGCCTTTACCCCAGTGTTCTGATATGTGTTTCTGGATCTCCTCTCTCTGACATGATGGTGGAAGAGATGGTGACATACCTTGGTGACACAGGAATAACTTTCTCTAGGCCCTGCTACTCATTTTTCTACCAGACACTGAAATTTAAAGCAGGCCCTCATCTGGCTGCACCTGGCTGTTAATGTCCTTAGACAACTTCACCCTGTTTCACTGAACTACTGAGAGCACTTTTCTTTAAATTCTGTGTTGCCCACCCTGCTCCCTCCCCTGCAGCAAAGCCTTTATTCTTGTTGCTTGTATCCTTAAATCACAATCATTTAAAGATTCTTACTAATATTAAGTCAACCTTATTCCTCTATTAGCTGTGGGTTTTTTCTGTTCTTTGATCTCGGACGTTGCATGTCTGCCTCTACTACAGGCTGCCTTTTCCCAAGTCTTAACACGTGTATTTAAATGAACCTTTTTGAGTAAATAGACTGAAACTCTGTTTCAGTGATTTCCAAACTCTGGTAGTCTGACAGCCATTTAAGCTTCAGTCTCCTTACCTTGGGAAGTGTAGCACCTTTCCACAGCACACTTCTCTTCAGCTTCCTTAGCTTTCAGTCTTTCATATGCGTCTTCCCAGAAGCAAGGGGTAGTGAGACCTGATAGCATTCTGCTGTTTCACATTTTAAAAAAGTTGGGTTGCCATGAGAAATTCTTGTGTTCAAGGCCTGTAAAGGGTGGGGCATAACTCCTCAGAGATAAGGACTTTTGTGATTTAACCGCAGCCACCAACTATGAAGAAAATTACCTCTACTGTAGCCAAAACCAGCACACAAGGCTGGTTTGTCTCACACAGGAAGGTCCAGGAGGGCTGCAGTCATTTGCATTTTAGAAAAATTATGTTGGGTATAAACAAGGATACTGTCTCTCTGAGAGAGAACATGGATGTTGCATATGGATTCCCTCAGCAGGTGAGTGCAAAGGAAGGATTGGGGCTGAAGGCAAAGTCATGAGAACCAATTCTGAACATCTTCTTAAGGTATCTTCTTTCAGCTGCCATACACTACTGCTGAAAGTGTATTTCAGAAATACTTTGGATCTTTCTTATGTTTGTGCAATAGTTTTACTTCACGTTTTAGCATTTCTGTTCAAAATGAGCCTGTTTTTTTTGTCAGAAAGTCTTAATGTTCTTTTTAGCATCCTGTTGACCACATACAATTTGTTCGTTCGTGCTTGTATATAGAACAGGAACATTCAGAGAAAAACATATGTGCATTGAGCTAATAATAAAGAGGAACAGTACCATCTATGTGTAATTATATTCATTAAATAATAATTGGATGTGTAGAAGGTAATGTTTAAAGAAAAATTTTTTTCCATAATGTTTTAAAATGTACTTATATGGTACATGTTAATACATTATGTTATTTACGTATTTTATATTTAGGACATTTATTCTTTGTCACGTGAATTACTGAACTGCATTGATTTGTGCTAGTTGTCTGGGCAAAAGGCAAGGAAGGAGAAGGAGCTTACAGCTGAGTACACTGTAGAAGTGTAACTATGTTCTTGTACTCTTCTTAGACCTTAGTCAGTACAGCCATTTTTATGTCCCCATCCTATATTGATCACAATTATGCTAAAATAAACATTACCAATAAGAGTCATCCCACCTACACAGCCTGGCTTCTCTAATTCAACCTTAGTCAGCAGAAAGCTTAGTGGGCAAAAGTTTTCTTTTAGGACTGAGAATGAGGCACTAGCTGCTACACATTTTTTGTCCTTCACATTCAACCCTAGTTTAATAATTCTCAAATTCTTTCGTTCAGGTCTGATGTGTATAACTTTAGCCATGTTGAAAATCCACGCACATTTATTTTTCTTACTGGCTTTCTTCTCTTTAGTTGTGAGACCATAATATGAAAAAAGGCAGGTGTCCTATTAAAAGGATGAAAATACATAGAGGGCAATAGATATTTATCATCTTTTGAATATGTATCACTGTTAAATAAATAATTAGACGCCTGTGTTTCCATGGCCTAGAGTTGTAGTGCCTAAGTAATGTAAAAAAAGCAGGTAAGCAGTACCTAAAGGTAGTTCAGCCAGTGTAAGGCCTAACTCATTGTGAGAGGTACCTTTCTCTTTTCATTAGTTCAGAAGGGAAAAGATGGTTAATATTAGGTGGTGAAAGCTCAGTGGTGTGAGTGCCGGATGTAAGCTGAAAGTGTAGTAGGTGATATATGGAAGGTAATGAGAGTCACTGGAGCTCTGCTATGTGCTATAATTGTCTAGACATGATGTATGAGTGCTTTTGGGAGATGTGCATGTTTTATATTATCTAATATAATTTTTAATGAACTTTTGGAGGTCTTCTCTGCTATTTTTTTTCTCTTTAACTGAACAGAATTGCTGGCATTAATCTGTTTCATAGAAATCTAGTGCAGAAGAAACAGAGAACAAAGCTTTAGAATCTGTGAATATGCCACATTTCTTACATGTAGGAGGGAGGAAGTAGCTGTCACATTGCCTGTTGGAAAATGGCTTGACTACCTCTAGCCAAATGCTGTAATCACATTTACCTGTGATTTGGTAGATACATCATTGATACCTGTGTTGTCACCCAGCACTAGTTCTTGTGCATGTAGTAAAGAAGCATGTTTTTGAAAAGCCAGAAACTGTCTAGAAAAACATATAGTTCTAAATGAATCACTGTTCTTGGCCAGCTTCTATTTCTTACACTATGGCATGTAGGATGGCTAGCAAGGAAAATCTGCTCATCCTTTTGCAGGACTGTGGGTTGTCCTGAATGTGCATTCTATGTATTACCTGAATTAAGTTCCTCATAGAGAAGAAACCACAGCAGAAAAATGTGATCAATATGGCTGTGTTCCAAAACCCATTTCATTGGCATGAGATAGTTAAGCTATTGGATGGGCTCTTGGTTCTGCCACAACAAGTTTGTGGGAGATGATAAGCTCTGTGTGATGGCTGAGCTCTGACAATACTTGGGAACTCTACTAAAATCTGGTGCAAGCATTGTGTTTTCCAAGATGCACAAAAAAAAAAGAGTGTAATTCTGTTTTAGACAATGACCTTTGGGATATTGCATATGTAAAAAGTTTTAGAGAGACCAGGTCAAATCATGTGTCCTACAAAGTGGGGCAGAAATTCCATACTTCTCGCAATACAATCTGGGTAGTTCCAAGGGGACTGACAGATCAAAAGGGTGAGAGACCTAAATGGAACTGTAAACCACAGGAAAGACAGCATTCAATACACAGCTCTTAACAAGAAATTCGAAAAGATTTTTTAGAGGTTGTGTTCTCTAAAAAGGTGTTTTCGGTTTGGCCTAAGACAGATTGGGGGTTTTATTTTGGTTAGCCAGTATAATTTCAAATTTTTCCTTAGTTTGTACACTGTGTTCCTTTTGGGCCTTGAAGAAGGCCAGTGTTCTTGCTCTCTGTGCTGTTGCCAAATTTCCTCAGAGATGGTTTTATTCTGATGTCTTTCCTTTCCCCTTGGCTGTAGTAGTTGTCTCTCACTCCTGATCTGGTGCCTCCTTTATAAGCTCAGCAGGTACTGAAAAGTTTCACTGTAATGCGTCTTGAAAACTTCTAAGAAAATACCACATTTCAGTTTGTTGTTAGTGCCTTTAATGCTGGCTGTGACTGTCTGTGGGTCAGATGTGTATCTCTGAATAAGAAAGAGGTAGGTTAATGTGTTTTTTAGGATTAATTTTGTACACTAGTGATATCTGGGGAAATGGCAATCTGTTCAAGAAGGTGGTGTTATCTAACAGGATAGAGGCAGCTCTGGAATGTCAGGCCATTATTTTTTTGAAATGGAATTTAAAAATTTGATTGTAATACATGTATTTTCTCCTCCAAAATGGCAGAATGATTTTTCCAATATGCTGCACTTTTTTTTTTTGCTTTCAGCTGGCAGGAGCTGGTAGGTATTAAACACTCGATAATATAACTTTTACTGGGGCAACTAAATAAGAGGGGTTGAGCTTGAATTTAAATATTAAGAGTTTTTGTGGTTTTGGGTTTTTTTTCTGAACATCTAGACTAAATACTGAACTTAGAATTTTGAGGGAATGCAATTGCAGAAATTGTCATTAGATCAAAATCTCTTCATGTGAATTAGGGATTCTTCAAGATTTAATCTAGCTGCCATTAGAGGGTGTACCAGTACAAATGTACCATTTTGTTCATGATGAGGAGCTCATACTCTGACTGTATGTATTTGACTTTTGATTAGTTCCAGTCCAGTCCTGTGAACTGAATGCCCATTTGTGACTGGAGTGTGCTGGGTGCAGTTCTGGAGCCTGGCTTTGGCCTTTCTTGCATCAGAGAGGGACCTGGTTTGCATGTCCCAAGACTGTTCTGCAGTGTGATTCAAAGCATTCTAAGTGCAGATGGTTGGGATAATTTGCTTTGAGAACTACTCCTGATCTGAGGTACAACACTGATATTCTCACAGCCACTGTATATTGTCCTGTTACTTCTGAGTTATACTCTCCAGAACTTCTGTTACAAAAGTGGGTTGAATAACTGAAGTTCTGACAGAAGGGATGACAGATTAAAGCACCAAATGTGTTTTGATTCAGGTTTAAAGCCATTAGTGGCAATTGAGCTCAAGATTAGTAGGCAGATTTCACTACGGAGATGAGTACAACAAACCTAGCACAAAATTTGCCTGGATGTTTTAAAAAAAAGAGAGTATGGAAAATAGTATTATGTGTAGAAGTAAAATTGGATTATTTCCTTATCAAACTTAGAGGTAATTTTTAATCACTTCACCTCATTTTCATATTAGTAGGTTAGCATTTCCTTCTGCCTATTTTTTGTGTGGACAGCAAACCTGTAGTATTCTAAATGTAATACAAAGTGGAAAATAGCACATTATTACTGGGAACAGCCCTTCTTTGAATGGAGACGTAGGAAACTGACCGCCCAACAGGCAGCTACATCTTAATACAATCATGTTACATGAAAGGACGTAACTGCTACTGGATGATGTTAACAGAAGAGCTTTAGTCCTCCTTACTGCATTACAGTGGTTTGTTCTGAAGCTCTTTGCACATAAAAAGAAAGTGAGATAATTATTGTGAGACTATTCCTAAATATCTGCACAATAAGTTTCTTTGTTCAAGGAAATACAGGAAGGCTTGTATAGGAAAAAGCATTTGCTGTTTTCCTTTTGGTGGAGTAAATTATTATTATTAGTTTTGCCAACTGCCCAAAGTTATCTCTTAATAAAAATTAAAAAAAATGTTTCAGAAAACAACAAAGTTATGAATTTAAGTACTTTAATTGGAGGAGAAATAGCCCCAACTTTTTTTGATGACAAACAGATTTTTAGATTTTTCTCTCCATAACAATTGTCAGCATGCACAAGTCAATATTGTTGACTGATCTGATTAAAAACACCTGCTTGCAAGTGGTTCCTCCTTTGGTAAATAGTTTTGCTGATTTAGGAAAGATGGTTGAAAAAACAGAGGTACAGACTTGGAAATTATACTAAAAATAAATGTATTTTCTCTGTACTTGTGAATGCTTGATTTGAGTGTTCCTTGCTTATTTCACAAATGCTCGCAAATGAGACAAGTAGCAACATCTCTTATCCAGCATTAATGCTTGTGATCTTTGCTTTTTCCAACACAAACCAAATACTAAAGTAGGCCCTAACATATCATTGGAGAGGAAATCAGTTTCAGATATTTTTTACATTTATTTATTTGAAATTATCAAGGTATGCTGTCACCTGCTGAAGGACTGCGCCGTCCGACCCTTTTCTGAAACTGAGAGGTCTTGGGCTCTACGTGCAGCTCCCAGAGTTACTGTGTTTTATCCAGTTTATTAAATGCAAAGTACATCGAAATTTCCTGGCATTAGGACCAAGTGCCAAAACTTTTTGTCCCAAAGAATGCATCATCAGGCTGCAAAGCTGAGTCTCCGTGAATTCTCCGAGTCTTCATGAATCTCTCATTCCTTCCTACCATCAGCAGGGCAGGGTGGTGAGTTCCCCAGTGTTTACCTGGCCCCTGGCTCTTTCTCCCGAGAGATGGGAGGTGGGTGTGAACCCTCACAGGCTGAGGAAGACTGATAGCATGGATCTTTGGTTCTCTGGACATATGCTCTGCAAACAGGACTTTGTTATAGCAAGACAGGCAATACCAGCAATCCTACTTCATTTACCCAATAGATTTAAAGCTAAAAGATTCATGGAAGATTTTTCAAAAAGCTTAGAGTTGTTGATCGGCTGCGTGTTTGGAGGAAAATTTCTTGTTAAGACTGTGGAGATGGCTTTGGCAGAGGAGCCCCTAGTTCCTTCCCCCTGCCAGGCTGCTGAGGATGCTGGTGGTAAAACATTGGGTAAGGTTGGGGTGTCTCTCTTTGCAAGACCCAAGCCCTGCATGTTTAGATACCTCCAAAGTAGAAGTGGGTTAGCCAGGGTGAGCTCAGGTTGTTTGCAAGGTTATTTCTCAGTTAAATGAAGATGAAAGGGGTTGAGCCATACTCTTAGGTCTGGGCAGCTAAATTCACCCTAGATTTGTAAGAACTAGCTTAACTGTTTCTTTAGCCCTCATCTGGGTTTCACTGCTGAAGGTACTGGAGGTTTTCATTGGTCACTGGATTGCAGGCTCTTATGTCAATGCAAATTGCTTGAAAAGCTTCTGCTAAGGGAACATCCAGATGTACGCTGTTGTGAATCAAAGCACAGTGTACTCCACAGCATCCTTTTAAAGCATTGCTTTTTATTTTATAGTGTACCTTCCATGTAATTTCATTTTTTCCTGTGGTCACTATTCAAATAGAGTACATGGCTATAAGGATGTGTATTTGTTATTGATCTCAATGTGATATGTAAGAAAATGTAATGTAAAACCTTTTTGATATAACTATCGAGTAATTCTTTCAGCCTTTGTCTGATCAGCTGCCACACAGGCTAGTAGGGGTTATTATTTTGCATGACATATGAAGAACTATAATTTAGTGTAATGATGGTATATTTTCATATTCACAGTTAAAGCGGTACATGTGTATATATATGCACATATAAAGCAGGAAGAAGGAAAACCTATTTTTATGTAAAAGGGCATGTGATATGTATAGATGGACCAGTCTGAATACATGTAGAAAATGTGTGTGAATAGATATAGAAAATACTTCAAATTGCTGAATAAAATATTCCCAGATTCTTAGGTTCCTTTCACATAATTTTTGGTTCTTAAAATAATCCTGTGAAAATGCTGCTTTTATCTTTTCTGTGTGATGATGAACTTTTATGTTGGAAAGTGTTGAAAGTACTCAGATACTAAAGCTTAGGTTTGTGTTTTGTTTGGCAGTACACTTCTGTTTAGAATTCTTTTAATCTATCCATTCCTTGCTTTTATATTCATCTGATAGTTGAAGGTTCTGTGAAGGATATTTCTTTGCATGTGAACTTATTAAACAAATAATGCTCAAAAGTGTGAGATTTACTTCCTTTTTTGGGTAATTTTTTGTGTTTATTATTTTTTTTTTTTTTGTGCATCACAAGATAGGCTCTTGTTTGAGTTGTTAGATTTCTATTTGCCTTTCTTGATTTTTTTTTTTTTTTTTTTTTTTTTTTTTTTTTTTTTGGAGGGGTTGGGGGAGGGCAGGGAAAATAAGAAACAATTTATATGGTAGATCTAAAGTTTCATTAAAATTGCTTATGCCCTGTCCCAGGCATTTTAAGTGGGCCATCTGTCTAAACATCTCTGCATTTTTTTCTGATCATTTCCTCGACTTATTCATGAGCCATGGGAGGGCTCCTTTGTAGTCTCCATGTAGCTGGTTCAGTCTACCCCCACTGAATACATCTATGTGCTTGCATAACATATCTTTTCACAGTGCTGGAAATTCTCTGAACTTGGTTCAGATGAATGGCCCACTTTCTGAAGGTCTTTTTTTCTCCCTCTGCAAGATTTGTATGCAGAAACTGACCTTGGTGGCTACAGAATCCAGCACATTATTCTTGATCATTTTACAGGCCACCTGCTGTGAAAGTTATGATGAAGGATTTCTTAATGATTCTTTGACCATTAACATTGTTTTAAGTCAATATTTCACTTTTATTTAACTGCTGAATAGGTAATTGCCAATTGAAAAACAGCTTTATGTAGTGTCATAAAATGTGGTTTTCAAACGCTTATAAACTTTCAAACAGGAGGACTTGTTATGATAGTTTGGGATTTCTCTGTTTACGTAAAGTATTATGCAGCAAAAATATCAGAAGTGAAGAGGAATTTGTAAGTGTTTTCCCCCTCAGCATTAAAGCATGTATTTTAAATTGGAAGTAAAAAAATCTGTACTCAGTTTTCTGGGCCTTTAGGAGCTGGTGACGTCCTAGCACATTTACATCACATCATCAGTGGTAATTGGGAGAGGTAAGTTTATTATCCACAAGCTGCAGAAAATCGTCATTTTTATTGAGTTCCTTCTATCGGATTGGTTGGTGACAATCAAAGTGGCCCGGGCAAAGTTATTACTTGATTTGCTTTTGTGAGTGTCCGTTTCCTTTCATTGTTTGTTCTTGACTGGAATAGATAATAGTTTAATTAATGTTTTCCATGAGCACAGTAAGTGTGTGTCGATCTGAAGTTTTTCGCAGTTGTCTGCTTTCCTCACTGAGAGCTTGCAAGGAAACCAGGAGCTTTGGTTGCTGTGTTATTCTAAAGTGTCTCCCTCTCCCATGAATGGCATTTGAGGGTAAAAGGGACGTCATACATTCTGCACAGACATCATCTCTAGTTGAACAAACGGCAGTAGAGCTTGAAAATAAATAACTAAGCAGGCAAACAGTGCTCTTTTTCTTGTTGCACTGCTTACATATTTTTGTAATTGGTGCTCTGGAGTAAAGCCTTTATGACTTAAAGCCAGGCCATCACTCTTCATCTGTGCTCCGGTGCTTGTGATGCTTCCCCTTAGAAGGCAATTTGGAGTGGAGAGGTTCAGAACTGCCCTTTTTTGCGTGGAAGGAGTTTGTAACACCCTTTTCCACCCATGTCCTGTCGTTGCGGCTGCAGTGCTGCCTTTGCTCTCTCTGTCCCTTTGTGTGTAATGCTCCTGGCAAGGATCAGCAGCGCACAGTTCTCTGTGGCCCTGCTGCCCATTCACCTGGCACTCATCTTGCTGTGAAACTTGTGTTTCTTCTTGCAGCCAGTGATCTTTATATGCAAATGAAGTAATTTTATTCGATAATATGTAATTTGCTGAAACTGGGAGAAAAAAGAGAGGGCATGTTGAACCCTAGGAAAGGCATACTGTGTGGACTCTGAATCTAGGAGGGGAAGTGCCTTCTGTTTTCTTTGTGTCTTTTATGATGGCAAAAATTACACTATTTTTATTTTCAGTGGGATTTTTTTTTCTGTGAATACAATATGTTGGATTTCATCCCATTATCCAGAACTTTAAAAGTTGTACATTTTGAGAGTAGCCAGAAGTTTGGGGAGTTTTATATGAACTAGTGTGAGCAACTTCCTGTTCATATTCAACAAACTTAGACTTTGATCCTTACTTTTGGACTTTGTAATCCTTATTTATATTGAACCTTCTCTCCCTGAAAATCCTATCAAAATGGAGTCTACTACAAGATAATTTCTCTGAACAGAATTTGATTTAATGAAGAAGTAGGATTGTCTTGAGCTAGTATAAGTATCTGTCCTAGCCAGTGTCAGTTATAGTTACAAAACCACAGGGAAAGCTGAAAAATGTTGCTGTGCAAATGAATCTAACAGTTCCAGAAGGGAGAGACAACTTGCTGTGTACTTGGTGTTAGATGCAGCTCTGGACCTTGCCCTCCTGGCCAGTGGTGTTGCAGAGAGAGGAATTATGTGACTGTTCGAAACCCAGGCAAAGCAGTGATCATAGTCATGCTTCTCAAGAGGCATGCATCCTGTTTGGAGATACACTTGACAAAGCTCAGCAAGACAGGACTGAACAAAAATAATCCCTGCTGGAGAACAAGACTGTCTTTCCTTTGATGGCCAGCAGCCAGATTCATGAGGTCACTTCCAGTCAAATGCAATATGAAGCAGGGCTATGCCAGCGAGGCTGTAAGGAGTCTCATGACACCAGTGAAGCAGATCTACTAAGCTGAGTTTGTGATGAGGTCTTAGTTCTAATATAAGAAATATGAAGTTGCTATAAACCACTAAATCCTGTTGGTTGTTGAGTGGGGTGTCATGGAGAGCTTAACCAGGTGCTGCCTGTATACCTCCTTACTGGTGCTCTGATACCAGGAAGTGCAATGAAAACATCTCTCAGCTTGCTGCCTGCTACCTGTGCAGGAAATTCCTCTTCCTCTTCTTCAGGAACTCCTGTGTCTGTCGTGTTTCCTATCAGCCAGTCTAAATGTTTGGTGACATACTCCAATATGAGTTGCTGAGAAATTGTGTTGCACTCAATAGACCATGGATAATTCCTCAGATTTGTTGTTTTGACAATTTTCACTATATTAAATGTGAAAGGTGACACTTGGCATCGCTAGCACAGTAACAGGTTATTTTCAGTATCTGTCTTGTGAACTTTTAGGTTAGTGATAGAGGTGGGCTAAGGTGTTTGCTGAAATTTGGTGTAGGCCTTACTTGGCTTGGATCCAGGAGTAACTAAGGGTAAATATGCATCTATTTGTGTCTGATATATTTAGCATTTCCATTTCCCCTTTTCAGGCACGTGGCAAGGCACAATTTTTGGAAGCTCCTTGCCTCATTAAGTACTTGAATTTGTACTTGCTTAAGTTTCAGGTATCTAAAAACCTAATGTTCTTAAAATAATTGTTGAAATCCTTAGCAAGTCAGTGTGTTATCCTTGGCTTGGGCAGATAATTTCTCCTCCTGTGGCCTCTGGAGACCTCACAGGTGCTTCTCCCTGTTGACTCCGCAGGAAACCTGAGCACTCTCTTTTGGGAGATGTGATTCACTGGTCACCTAAATCCTCTGGAGGATGCATGTGGCATAATGTGTTTACAAGTTTTAAGGCTCTGAAGGCTGCAATAAAATGGTGTAGTAAGTGCTATAATGTACAATAGATTAACGTTATGGCAGAAATGATCCTTAGAGGGGACGTAAAGGTGATAAACTTATTATCCCTACAGATTTTTTCCAGAAAAACCTAAATGTCTAAGAGCCAGTGTAGAAGAAAAGCTATACCAAAATAGTGTGTCTTTGTTTTAATGGAGTTTAAATTACACCTTCCTATCTTCTGTTTAGGCTATGTGGTGCTTCCTGATGGTAATATATGGTGACCATTCATTAGAAAAGTTATAGTATGCTTTTGGCTTGTTATGGCAAAGTGGAAGAGACTCGAGAAAAGTTAGAATGAGGAAAATGAAAATGAATATACATTTAAATAAAATACCTGAAAATTGCATGTTCCACTCTGAATTTCGAAGAATGGAGGCTCAGTTCTCATTCCTTTGCTCTCAGGTGTGTGCTTTTTTAAGTTGAAAAGATTTCGGTTTCCTGTGTTACTTGATAAATGGTGCATCCACAGAATGCTGCAGGAATCAGTATAATCCTGCGTATGGGCTGTGATGATACATCATTATTTTTTCAGTATGCTTGAAGGGCTCTGTGTATGAGATACTTAAAAATGTATATTATAAAGTTACTTGTATTACTTGTTTGGCTGAATCTTTTGTCTGTAATTGGCTTTTAATTAAGATTTACTGAGAATGAGATTAAAGAAATAATGATTATATTTTGCCCTTAAAAAGACTGCTCCAGTTATCACTACTGCTATTCTCCTGCCAACCCACTTTCTCATCTGCTTTTCATCCTGTTTGAGCTAATTCTGCAGCAAGTGCTGGCTGTATTCAAGGGCCTCCTGTAACTTTATCAGCATACCCAGTGTGTCAAGGCAAATCTAGAAAGAAAGTAAGAGTGTATTTTCTCCTTATATGCTGTTTGACAGAAAAATGTATTTAGTATATATTTTTTTCAAGTATGCTCTCCAACTGTGTCTATAGATTAATGATACGTTATATCCTTCATGACCATCCTATGAGGCAAGCGCTTCTGGTTAACTTGGGACAAGCATGAAATCTCTGTTAAAAATTTTTTTTCTGTCTGTTTCTTTTTTAGAATTCCTATTGCTAAATCAAAGAGAAGTAGCTGGGAGCTCTCTGTGCGGCTAGGAGATGGAATTTACCCAGTTGCAGTTTCAAAGGATGGCTCATCATTTTCTGTAAGTTCTGCTCATTTTCTAAGAAATTCAGTGCATTGAGTCTATATATATATATATATATATATTGTCCTTGACACCTGCTAAGATTCTCCATCTTTTTGGTGACCAAGTATAGACATGTGGTTTGTCTTTAGTAGGCATTGCTGTGAATTAGCAAGTGAGACTCTGTTAATTAAATAGTGCTAGTGTACTGAGATTTTTCTCAGGGCTCATGCCCATGGAACATTTTTGTATATAATTGTTTAAAAAAATAGTTTCTAAATAACTTTGTTTAGTGTTTTGTTTAGAAATAACATTGTAGATATATGAGAGCAAGAAAATAAATGTGATGTTGACAAAAATCACATTACCTTAGGCTAGTGTTTAGAAAAACAAATCAAGTATCCAAGGGAATTGAATAAGTAATCATACTGGAATGGCATTATTCAACACTCTGTGGTAGAACTGTATGTGGTCATAGTAAAATGCCAGTGTTTCAAGATGTGCTTATTCACTTCAGATGAATGTGTATAAACCATTGTTTTTTACAAATACTCTAAGGTAATTACTTAAGCATTTAATGTTGTCAGCATGGGAGGCAGAAGGACAGACCATGACAGTAGAAGAATGGTAATGCAGTGTTTGGTAATTCAGCCGGTCAGCAGAATAAAGCCAAGACACAAGCTGGTTGAAGTATTAAGAAGATAAATTCATAGGGAGAACTATTTTTATGTCTGGTAGTGGTGATTCCACAACCAAAATGAAATATTTTTTTTTTTAAATAGGCAGTTGACTTGTATAGTATTTGTTGACTCTCGGGCAAAAGGTTTCAAAAGAGCCTGAATAAGGCAGTTTTTCTTAGAATGGCAGTGACGCCCTACTTGTTGAATTGTTGTTTCAGAAGCAAAGGCCAAGTCTGCATAGAGTTTTTAAAATTGTACAGTACTCCTAACAGGCATCCTGTGAACTTGGATACAGTCCATTCAAACAACAGAACACCTCTGTCAGCTTTCAGCCCAGTTTAGAGTTGGGGTGGCACTGGCGTGTGTGACAGAGATAGCCCTTCCCAGGAGCAGTCATTGCCTTCACTCCTTCCATCCTTTTGTTGCAGTGTTGCTGCTGTGTGCAGCACTAGAGCTGCCTGCTGCTGTGGGGATGAGCCTGCTGGTTGCTTTGAGTGTTGCATAGGCCCTCGCTGCTGTGAGCTCAGAAATCTAATTCCCATAGTTAGACTTCCCCAAACCAGGGAGCTGTTTAGCATAGACAATTACACAAGCGTACATCTGCATATGTACACACATTTTTGAGAGATTTTCTTGAGTCCAAACCTGTGTCTCCATTTAAATGGAACTGCTAACAGTTGTGATGTCTTGCAGCAGTATGAAAATTACAGCTAGTATAAACCAGTTTGACAAGGTATACAAGGAGTCTGATTTCTGATCCTCCAGTAACAAATGTGAAAGTTCCTTCTCATGTCCTTGTGTCCCTGCAGTAAATTACTGCTGTTACTGCTAGGCAAGGAGGCAGGAGCACCCCTCAGTGTCACAGAAGGAGTGCCTAAGCACTAGGGAGAATTAGGGGTGCCAGGTAGAGACTGAGTGCCTAAAAGCCAGGACCAGAGGATTTGTGACAACAGCTTTTGCATTTTGTTTCCACCCTAACCATGCCATGTATTAACCATGTATTCCTGGGGAGATATAATTCCTTATTTATATGTATCTGGAAAATACCTGGTGAAATAAATCACATTAGGTGGATTTCAGGAGAAGTCTGTTTCACTTAAACCTTATACCTATGAAGATATAAGTGTGTAGTGGTTTGGTCCAAAATACTCATTACTGTTTATCTGCTGTGAGATAAGAATTAGGAGAAATGCAAAACAGGCACCAAACTTGAAAGAATATAAAGAAGTTTATTAACAGACCTAAAAGAAGAGAAAAAAATTATACCACCTTCAGAACTCTCCTCCTCCCCCCACCTTCCTCCCTTCTCCCACTGACAATGTAAAAAGACAACCCTTAAGATGTTCAGTCTGTTTACCACTTCCACAATAACCTTGTTCAGTCCATCCAGAAAGAAAAGTCTCTTCTTGCTCATGCTATGAAAACATTATCACAACGAGACAGCCTCCCACTTCCAAATATTGTTCAGTCCATATAGGAAGAGGAGTCTCTCTGCCTGCGTGTGAGTCCTTTCCCCCGACTTGCAGCTTTTCCCGCAACTGCTTTCGAGGGTCCACTCTTGAAGATTTTTGGGGTACAATTTTAAGGTTGAGCCGTTCAGAAACAAAAACAGAGGCCCTTCTCCTTCCCTGGGAGCAAAGGGTCTTCATCATCTTCATCGTTAGGACTATCTCTGGGAGCATCTCTAGGAACTGAGGTTTTCTCCTTTCCCATTTGGAGCAAAAGTCCTCATCTGGTCCATCTCTCCCTGTCCAAACTTCTCATGAAATTACAGCTGCATCAGCATCTGCCTATCTCAGCGCAGGTGCTTTTGCTCACGAGTTGAACACTCCACCCCCCATATCTTCATGAAATTACAACAGGATACTCTGATATATCATAGCTTCACAACAGAATTTCAGCTTTAAGCATCTCCTCTCTCTCTTCCCTCAGGTTTTCAGCTCTTCACAGCAATAAAAAGGGTTAATCTCACCTCAGCCTTGCAGCTTTGCAGCTGGAATGTTGAATTTTTCTTATCGCAGTGGAGAGGGGGGAGAGC